>NC_051272.1:28425911-28613411 GCF_015220745.1 Sebastes umbrosus | reverse complement strand
ATCTATCTATCTATCCATCTATCTATCTATCTATCTATCTATCTATCTATCTACCTATCTGTTTATCTATCTATCTATCTATCTATCTATCTATCTATCTACCTATCTGTTTATCTATCTATCTATCTATCTATCTATCTATCTATCTATCTATCCATCTATCTATCCATCTATATCTCTCTATCTATTTATCTCTCTCTCTCTCTCTCTACCTCTCTCACTGTCTCTCTCTATCTATCTATCTATCTATCTATCTATCTATCTCTCTGTCTATCTATCTATCCATCTATATCTGTCTATCTATCTATCCATCTATATCTATCTATCTATCTATCTATCTATCTATCTATCTATCTATCTAGTATATATTATTATACTATAATGTATTATTTACATTGGGGTCACTGGTCCCACCTCCACAACTATTTTCATATAGTTCCACAGTAATTATGTCATAACAAAAATGCATTGTGTAAGAGTATCTTGTCCTATTTAATTCCTCTTTGACCCTCATAGACGGCCCTGGTAGTATGATGTGTGCCCAGCAGGGGGCGGTAGTGTCTAAAGGATAACACGCTCATCATTAGATTCGTGGCTCTGTAAATGTGCTTTATAAAGAGAACAACCCACATACAATATATACGATTTGACGAATATTAAGCCTTCAGACACATACCATAGCAATTGTGATGCAAAATTGAAAAAAAATAAGCAAACTATAGCGGAGCTTCATGTCGCGAAAGTGCGTTTCCGGTCACACAGACACACATGGTGGAGCAGTCAGCTGACTGAAACACAGCAGCAGCGTCTCTGTAGCTGGACACACAGGAAACATCACATCCATTCATTCTCAGGTAAACCTGCCGCTTACAAGACTTGTATGTTCACCAAAACAAAGCAAACAGCAATGCTCAGCTAGACATGTCCACCACAGACTGTCTCTCTGTTGTTATGTTTAGCTTCGTACCTAAACGTTAAGCTACACTGCTAGCTAGCATGGAGCTACATGTACAATAACAGCTGACACTTCACACTGATGATTAGCTACTACATATGTTTAATGTGCTATAATAATAAGAATGTGCTGATGTGTATGTATGTGCATATGTAATTGTATGAATATTTATATGCTTGTTTCTTTATTTTCCCATTCTATTGTTTTTTTATTTAAATTTTTTTAATTGTTATTATTATTATTTTTTAATTATTTATGTTTCATTGTGTTCTGCTGTCTATGATGTGAATTTCCTTTGAAAGCACTTTGTGCTTTGGGCTTGAAAAGTGCTCTATAAATAAAATGATTATTATTATTATTATTATTATTAATAATAAGGTGTCCTGGCCTCAGTATGTTGCTTGTATTATATGGGGAATGCTGTTTTCTCTGCTGTGACAGGTGATTATTTCCCCCCCCCCTGTTATATTACTTTCATTAATTTTACTGTTTCCTTCTATTTTTCAGCCGCAACCATGAAGAAGAGCAAGGGCAAAGCGAGCAGTACTGCTGAGAAGGAGTTTGTGTTTGAGTTCAGGGCAGGCAGACACAACTGTGTCCTCAAAGTGCCTCTGCAGTTTCCTGTTCAAGAGAACATCTGTGACCTTCATGGACGCCTGATGCTGCTGCATAAAATACCCTGCTACATAGAAAATGGTGAGACAAATCGATTCAAGGACCAGTCTATTTTTATTTGCTGTGTTATCCTGCTCGCAGGTGGAGGTGACTTTGTCAAATGAAATTCATATGTTTCTTTTACATTTTCATATCTGGAGCAATCCTTGCTCCACTTTCTTAAGAGGGATTTGCAGACCCCTAACTGCAGCCATCACCACGACCCTAACTGCAGCCATAAACTATCGCCTAAAAACAAGCTTTTCAAAAAAAAAATAATAATAATAATAATATCAGTCTAAACAGTTGGACAGATCAGATTGTGTTTATTTATATCTTTCTACATGCCTTCCTGGGAAAGAGAATGTATTGTCAATGTCAACATGGAATAGATCAAGCTCATTGATTTTTGCATCGTACTACTTGGCTTGCACAGAAATTAAAACATTTTTTAAATGACTGATTTTTTTGCTGTGTGTGTGCACCTCTTCCTGCAGAGCTAAAAACCTCCCTTTCCAACTTCGTCGAGGGGGAGACCATCCTGGATTATGACAGAGAGGCAGAGCTGGCCCTGCAGAGACTCACAACAGGAGATGTAGATGTGAACCAGCTCACCAACGCATGGACCAGGTCTTATGTGGAGGTGATAACACATTTCAGTATATTATTATGCCTAAAAACTAATAGTTGCTTATTACACATGCTCTCATATCAGTATCTACAGTATCATGGTTGACAGATATACTGTCATGATGTATTTTTAGATTTATTTGTATTTATCTACACTAGTGCAGTGCTCGTTCCGAGCGCGTGCCCGTCCGGAACGGGCCGATTAATTGGCCCCTGGAAGTTCCACTTCCATCGTTGTTGAGAACGATATGGCTGCTTCCGCTAAGTGTGAAGTGGATTGGATGAACGGTACTTGAGATATGCAAAGGGCAGTCATATATACATACACAGACAGACATAGAATACTTTCTCTATAGTTAGATGATGTTGCCACAGCGCCATCTGGCACAAAATTTGTCATGGTCACTCTTAGACATCACACAACACAAATGTGGTCACAATAGCAGAAAGCGTTAAGGAGATATGACGTTTTTTGTAATTTAATTTCAGCATTTGAGCTAACTTTGAAGGCCAGCTATAGCAAAACTGTATGGAGCATCAACAATCCAAAAAAGTTACTTTTTCCGGTTTGGTCCAGAGATGTTCTTTACCAAATTAGGTGACGATTGCCCAAAATTTGTAGGAGGAGTAGCAAAAAATCTGATTTGGACAACATTCATAATTCACAATTTTATTTCTGAGACTTATGGTTCAAAAATTACAGGCCATAACGTAAAGTTGATTATGAAAACGTCACCATTTGGCCAAATTGCACCACATTTAACACTGTATTCCCTCGGGTCCCCAGCAATACATCCACCAAGTGTGAAGTCCATACCGATTATATTTGATTCTATACACAAATTGCTAAAACACTCAAGGAAGATATTTCTGTGAAAAATGTCTATTATTAATGTGGACAGCTTGTTTTATTTTGGGCAGGTGTTAATTTCAGACATTGGCTGCGCAACGCACCCTGATCGTATATCCACGAGGCTACTCCATGTTTCTGTAGTATCACAGCAGTGTTTGGAAAGTGTCCTCGAATGCTCCCGCTAACTTCAGGGCAGTCATGGATCATTACAGTAATTTAAACCAAAGTAGTGCAGTGCATCTTCAAATTGATTATTCATGAGAAAAAAAATCTCATTACATAAGCCTGCGTGCTACGTTTAATGCCTCTCCATTGCACTTGGTTACACTTTGATGCATTTCTTCCTAGAGATTCATCATGTGGCGACGGGTTACACATATTTGAGAGCAGGGTCATCACTTTTATATTATTGATCAATACAAAACAGGTCTAGTGACACACAGAAGTGGACTTTGTGGTTTTCTAATTAAATCAAGAATGGTCTTCTCACATACATATTCTTTGATAGTGAACGTCTCCTATTTCATTTTTAAAGAAGAGCAATAAGATCATTTGGATTTATACTTCAAAGATCATGGGTCTCATTCAGAGGCGATTCTAGGATCAGACCTTTAGGGGGGCTCAGCCCTCAATGAGAATGTGCCCGGTAAACAGGGGTCCTTAATTTCCTGCAATCTGGTGAATTTTTATGCACCAATTTCTGCCTTTTTGGCATCAAGTTATGACGGCAATGTCTTTATTTATGTTAAAGAAAACGCAAAATTCAGGCATCAGATGCCAATTCAAAATATTCACAAAAATATAATGGAATATAATGCAGTAAGGCTCTCAGTCATTCTGTATTGCTTTTTAGGTAATTTTATGATCAAGTCAAGTTTGTTTTTATAGATCACAACTTTTGCGTTGGAAGTGGCGTACGCCTCTTTCAGGCCCCGTTTTGTGTGTACGCAACAGTTATAAATGAGTCTAAACGCTGCTGTCACTTGCTCAGCAGGTGTTTATAAAAAGACAAGGGCTGCCTCAGGTCGTGTTGTGAAGCCCCTCTGGCCCACTACACTCAGGCATTTAGGATTGGCTACCCGTTTGCATTTTACTGCAGTCACACAGAAATACACATGGAAGTTTTCCAGTGTCCATCATGTTCGTGGCCTGAAGATCCCTGAGCCTGTATAAATAGAGGTTGTTCCAGATTCTAATACTGTCCTGTTGCTTTACTAATTATGGAGGTGGTATTCAACTGTCCTAGATTATTAAACCGAGCAAAACATTCAAAATGTGTTGACATCTCATTTGGCATTGCTCTTTTGTCTTCCTGTGACCCACAATGACAGTTTTAGTTTCACACAGTGGAGCAGCCATGCAACATAGAGTAGTTGGGTTGCAATTACCATTTTTAAATTATTTTCTTTCCTCTGTCCCTGCTTCAGACTACGCTGGAGCATGCTCGGCCGGAGGAGCCCAGTTGGGATGAGGACTTTGCCGATGTTTACCATGAGCTCATCCACTCCCCTGCCTCAGATACCCTCCTCAACCTGGAGCACAACTACTTTGTTAGCATCTCCGAGCTCATCAGTGAGCGAGACATGGAGATTAAGAAGCTACAAGAGAGGTTGGTATTACGGATTATTGGATTGGATTTCCTGCACATACTGAGTTTTTGACCTCTTGTAATCACTTCATTTCTATGCAAATGGGTCTGTACTTCAAAGGGCCAGCAGACACGTTGTGTTTTGGATTAGAACTGCTTCAGAAGTGCAGCTGTCACTTTCTTTGTAAATTCACGTGCATGGCTAAAGCTGTACTCAACTTCTGTATTCTTAGCGTGCTTTCACACCCTAAACAGTTTGGTTCATTTGGACCAAGATAATAAGAAATTATACATTATTGCGTTTTAGTTCTGGTCCGGTTCAAGTTCAGAAAATCCGTGGGCGGGCATTTGATTTCCGTTAGCAGGCCCAATGTAGGCTAAACATAAGTGGCAGTGCTGGTACGTGAGTGTATTGATCAGACTGATTATACAGTTATAAGCACATCCTTCCACTCTATTTAACAAGTAAACATGACATAAACAGTGCAGCTTACCTGGACCTCTGTGGGGAGTTCCGGGGGGATCCCTGGAGCTCTATTTTGATGCTTTTTTATGCACTCTGGCACCTTATTTACATTCAAAGTACATGTATTAATCATTTGAAAACTTGAAATGCGCACCTCAAAAACTGTTCTTTACTTCCAGATTAACTATGAATTGTGATGTAAAAAATATGCAAGCTCTTTTTCTGAAGCCATCCAACCTATGGTTTTCTCAATTTGTGTTGGAACAATATTTCAGTCACCTGTCATGAATGTAGACCTTTTCATTGACATTCTGTTGCTAGGGCAATAGCCTTGGTCCACGTTTACTTCCTGTCAGCTACTGCATTAACAAACATTGGAACAAGAAATACAAAGGGCCCATTTAGAATGTTTATGTTGTCAAGTTTGGTAAGGTCCATGTGATAATTTATTTTGTTGCATTACAACCTGGAATTAAAATGGATTTTTATTTGGATTTTTTATAATGGACCTAAACAAATTAGTAAAAATTGGTGAAATGAAATTATTTTTTAGAATTTTTTTAAACTTTTTTATTTTTCATTTCACTAAATCAATTTTGACTATTTTATGTAGGTCCATTACATAAAATTCCAAGAAAAAATCCATTTAAATTTCAGGTTGTAATGCAACAAAATATTAAAAACACCAAGGGGGGTGAATACTTTTGCAGTCTAATCAAATCATTGAATATGTTTCTGTCTGGCAGGCAAGCCGCTGAAATGGACAAAGTGATGCATGAGCTGGGGAATACTCTGAGTGACCAGGATGTAAATGCAGTTGCCTCTCAACACTTTGATGCACAGCAGGTAAAAAAAATAAGTTAGGGTGCTCTGTAGCAGTGTTAAAAGCAGGTGCACCTTGATCCCAGTACAAAGTTATAATTTCACCACAGACATTTCAGGGGATTCAGTCAGTGGATTTTCCATTTACAAATTCAGATTTGCCCTAGCCTGCTCAGTCTAAATATGTTGTTGTCATATTAAAGTTCCTTAATGTTTGACTTTGTCTTCTTTGAGCAGGTGTTGGAGAACAAGTGGGCCAGCGAGCTGAAGCAAGTTTCTGGCATTCAAAAGCACGAGTATCAGGAGTGGGTCATCAGTCTTCACCAGGACCTGCAGAAATCCAACAACAGCAGCCAGATTAAGTGAGTTAGTTTGTATGTGAGACAACAGACTCATGATAACATGTTGTATATGTGTGAATACTGAAGCATGAGCTTTGTTTGTGTATCCACATCTGATATCTGTAGGCTTACTTTACACCCATATGCAGCTGAACAGGCTCTTTCATGTCTAACTTTGCACTTTCAAATCTTGGGGTAAAGCAATAGTTGATCCAAGATAATGAATGCTGGAGTCGGGTCTCTGGAGTTAGGTTCCTTACTCTTGTTTGAAGAGGAAAGCTGCAGTTCAGACACAGGTGAATACAATATGCAGATGTGGCAGCTTGGAGTGGCATTGTCAAAAGGCAGCAAGAAAACAGCACTTCATGATCTTTATTCACTGACAGTGTGACATCGGTTGGTTGATTTAAGGTCAGCTGAAGTTTATTTTTACGGTGACTTAGCATGGAAGTAAAGTAAATATTAAACCTTAAAACTTACATTGCTATAATAGGGTGATTCAAAGAGGGATCTAAATGATCAGAGGAACTTGTTAAAATGGCATGAAACTAACAAAATAAAATGCTTTAACCATTTCCACTTGGGATGCACCGATCCAACTTTTTCAGTCCCGATACCGATAGCGATACCTGGAAGAATATGAAATAATAGCATGTACCAGGGGATTCCTTAGGTTTTCCAGTTTCATATGATACCAGTACCTTCACTCTAGCTCTGAAAAAAAACCCTGAAAACTGAAAAAAGTAAAGTCAGCCGAGGGCGGCGGCAGCGCCCTCAAGGAGTGGAGGAGGTTAAATATCTCTCATGTGAATTGTGCTCCTGTAAATGTCTCACTAAATCTTGACCAGAGGTCAAACTGACCCTTAACTAACAGGATCTCAACAGCTGCACTTCTGCAGCAGTTCTAATCCAAAACACAACGTGTCTGCTGGCCCTTTGAAGTACAGACCCATTTACATAGAAATTAAGTGATTTACGAGAGGTCAAAAACTCATCTTAGTTTGACTGATGCTTAGCTTTGCAGCATTGGTTATGACTGGCATCTTTGGATAAGAAGTGGAAAAAATCTAATAGTGGTTAGCAGTAATGTGGTCCTGCAGAGTAGTGGTTTAAATTCAGGTCCTACACTCCTCTGCATATATTGGATATTCCATCAAAACACAGATACCACCAGGACCTGTATGCTAAGAGCTTCTCAGACAATGTGCTGACCCTGCATCAGTTTTTTTCTTAAGGATGAATATCATTATCTTGTTATGTGTTGGTGGAACTTAATACTTCTACATCAGCACTTTTAAAGCTGTTACCCGTAAAGGAATTCAGGTTGGATTTGTGATTCCCTTGATATTGTTTATTCATTTTTGTAATTGAAGTGCTGAAACTAAACATTTAATCCTCATAACTGAGACATAACCAACCTGTACTACATTATTTCTTGGTTTATTGTCCCATAAGTAGACACAGAAAACTGCTGCTGAATGGGTGGGTTTTTCTTTCAAAAACATGTGAAAAGTGCCCTATCTGTTCAATAATGTCTTTTTCCGGGCAGTATAAATATAATTTTAGAAAATATAAAAATGTAATGTCTGCCCTTCACTGTCGATTTTTCAGGTTTTGTCAGTTCCTGAGCCTACAACCCAGATGTACTATTTTGGATAGATACCTTTATGATTGATTTGTTTATATGATTGATTTCCAGTGAGGAGATTAAGGTGCAGCCCAGCCAGCTGTCGGAGCAGGCAGATTCTGGAGCCAGGATGTTTGAGGAGCAGCCTCAGCTGGAGGAGAGTTTTACTATACACTTAGGTGCGTGACAGATGTGATTTTAGTAACCATGTTCATAAAACACTTCTATTGCATTTGACTTTTGGTAGTATAAGTCTGTAAATATTTATGGAAAGCAGTTATAAACTACTGTACAATGTATACTATTTTCTGATTAATGTGCGAATCTGTATATTGTGTATTTATTTTATATATAAAAAGAAAAATATATATGTGTGTTTGTATATACACCAATCAGCCATAACATTATGACCACTGACCAAGCCCAGGAGGCAACAACAGCTGTCAGTGTGCTGACTTGACTATGACTTCCTCAAAGCGGCATGTGATTATCATAAAGTGGGCATGTCTGTAAAGGGGAGACTCAGGGGTACCCATAGAACCATTTTCAGATCAAGGGACCCCTCCTTTGCGACGCTTAAGTATGACATATACATACATACAGTACCACATTGGTACCAATGGATTCCTCAGGTTTTCTAGTTTCATATGATGCCAGTATCTTCACTCCAGCTTTAAAATTGAGCCCACCACAACCTAAAAAACGCAAGTTGCGTTAATGCGTTACAAAAATGTCTATCTGTGTTCAGGAGCACAACTGAAGACGATGCACAACCTGCGGCTGGTCCGGGCAGACGTGCTGGACTTCTGTAAGCACCGGCGGCACGGCAGCGGCGGAGCAAAGCTCAGGCGGCTGCAGACGGCCCTTTCACTCTACTCCTCCTCACTCTGTGGTCTGGTGTTGTTGGTCGACAACAGGGTCAACTCCTACAGCGGCATCAAGAGAGGTCAGGGGACATATTTATCTTCATAGAGATGTTATCACTTGGACAACCTTGTTGTTGTTTTGTAGAAAGATGAAAGTTTGCATTTGACCGTCTCTTGCTGGTTGGTCAACATGTTTACATTTTCCACAATAATTCTAGCAGTGCTTTATGTTTTTGCACCATTGAATGTAACATTTTGTTTTGGTCCTACTCACAACTCCCTCTGATTATCTCTCACTTTTACTGTGAGAATAACACTATAAATCATTTAAAGAGGAGTGAAAGTCATCTTTAAAGGAATTGTTTAAAGACTAGGCACTCCATTCACCTTTAGTTAGAGTACAGTATGGAGACGTAGTAACTCAGAAGAGCTCTGGCTGGATATTATAAATTATATATAACTTTAACTTCATGCATCATTTCATCCCTGTCCTGTTCTGTGTTGACCCTCAGACTTTGCAACTGTGGCAAAGGAGTGTACAGACTTCCACTTTCCCTGTCTGGAGGCGCAGCTGGACGAGGTGCAGCAGGTGGTGCTCTATGCCAGAGCCCAGCGGAGCAGCAAGCAGAAAGAACAGCCTGGTTAGACTTTTAGCTGCTCCATTACAGCTATAATGTAGACAGAGCATTCAAAGAGGATTAGAAAGAGAAAAGCAAGACTGATGAGACTGAGGCTTCCACGAATCTCATCCATTTCACCAGAAAATACAGCCAACAATGCAATACAAAGTGCTTTAAGTGTCAATTCTTAAAGGTGTTTCATTTCCATTTTTTTCAAATGGAAAAATCCACTCAGCCGTGAGCAAAAAGCAGTGACGTAGGTTATCAAAGTAAGCTAATCAATAAGGTTATGAATAATGTGAACGGCAGCACTAGCTGAGTCAAAGTTAGCTGTGCTTTGGAAATAACTGAAAGGGTTAGTTCAGATTTTTTTAAGTTGTCTGCGAGGTCAAATTATTATTTTTGCGAATGGAGTCTGGTGGCTTTGAAGAGAGCGATATAACGGCTTCAGTTCCCTGTCAGAAAGAGCTGTCTGATGGCGTGGTAAAGCGGCTGTAGATGGGAGCAGAGAAACGTATTTTAGCCACCTAAAGAAAAAAATCGATATCAGTTGAAGTGTATGATATATTTAGAATATTTTTTTTCTGGGAATGTTGCCACAGACAACCAGTTTGTAATACTGCAAATATATATAAATATTGCAATACTTTCATCAGTGGGCCATAGGCTCAATAGATAGTGACTTAACGGACATTTGATTATATGAAAAACTTTGAGATTGCCACTTAAACTAATATTGTTGATCACAGCCTTGTTTAGCAGTGCCACAGAGACACAAAGCTACAAGATACGTAAGTGGTTGTAGGATCTTAAGAGTGGTTTGTTTTGCCTATGTTCCTCTCAGCATACAGAATATACTGAGGTTGAAGTTAAGTTCTAATTTACCTGGTTTGATGTTTAGTAAGACAAGAAAAAACACCTATATCTCTTACATGAGAATAAAATTCAAGCTTTTCAGTACAGAAACATTACACTGCAAAAGATTTCACAGAGTTGGAAAATGTCAGCGACATGTCGTCAGTATGAGTGGGGGATTTTATAGTCAGGAAGTCGAAGACACTTTACATTACTGCCACCGCATTGACGGAAAAACTGTGTCCAGATCCTTATCACAGCATCGGTTGAGTGGTTCGTGGAGTAGAGCTGTATATAGAAACATTCTTTCTAGGTTACAAACCTTTCAGGGAAAGTCTGAGCTGTTTTTACATACTGATTTTCATTGTATTTTTTCAATGTTTATCCTTACAGAGATTCTGAGGAATGGAGGTGACGATAAGAGCAAAAATCTCGAAAGAAATCCATCCAACATCTTACCAGGTAATGGATATCGATATATGTTGTACACTGACTCCTATTCAGATTAAGAGAGTAAAGAATCACTGATTCGTTGATTTATCCCACATTGTTCATCAGTATTATTTTTTGACCACGCTAGTTCTGCATACCGTTTTCTCAATATCGCACTCTGTACCTGCTGCGTCTCTCTCAAGGTGAGTTTTACATCTCGCGGCACTCCAACCTGTCAGAGGTCCATGTTGTCTTCCACCTGTGTGTGGACGACAACGTGCGTTCAGGGAACATCACGGCCCGGGACCCGGCCATCATGGGCTTGAGAAACATCCTGAAGGTCTGCTGCACACATGACGTCACCACCGTCACAGTCCCTCTGCTGCTGGTCCACGACATGTCGGAGGTAAGAGTCGCTGAGAGCACTGTGAACACTGGCTTGTATGGATGATGTTGTAATATGCACGTTCTTTGTCCACCAGACTCCACACACACTCACACACTTCATAAGGGTTATAATAATGTAGTAATGTGATGCTTCAAGGGAATAATTAAACCCATTGAAAATTCAGTTATCCTCTCACCCCCATGTTTGTTCAAACATTGTTTAAGTTTGTAGGACCAACAAACATACAGTGAGTCAGTTCTTCAGCACCTTGAAAACCGTCTGAAAAGTGAAGCCAATGCTGAAGTGCCTTAAACAAGCATTCTTTCTAACAGCCAGCAGGGGGCGACTCCTCTGGTTGTAAAAATAAATCTGATTGTATAGAAGTCTATGAGAAAATTACCCTATTTTTCAAATGATTTATTACCTCAGTAAACATGAGTTTATGGTCTCAATCGCTAGTTGCAAGTCTTCTACAAAACAGCATGATGTTCATTTAGTAAATTATGGTCCCATTTAGAGTAAAATAGACCATAAAGCAGGGTATGCTTTAGGGAGCGGCTACCTTGTGATTGACAGGTTGCTATCACAGCGTTCAGCTGTACTTAGCTCCAGCCTCTCGTGTCACTTCTGGTTGCAAAAAAACAAGGTGGCGACGGCCAAAATGCCGAACTCGAGGCTTCAAAACTGCAGTCTACAAACCAATGAGTGATGTCACGGTCGGTGACTACATCCAGCCAACAGGGGGCGATCAATATGTTTTGTCTTCACGTTTGGGGTCATCTTTATGTACAGTTTATGATGGAAATAGGTAGCTAAAGATAATGGATAAACAGTTGAAATAAGCTAAAAGTAAGTAGTAACTTTTGCCACTCCAAGTGGTAGTAGTATGAATGCAAACCAAGCACAGTTCAATGCTGAGGTTGGTGAACTCCCAAGAGTTCAGGGGTTACTTTCGGCTACAGAACATCACCCCAGACGCTGATATGGAGTCACTGTTGCTCAACGACACCTCAGCTGGGTAGATTCAGCTCTTGAACCTTCATCATTAACCGTCTCAGCATAATCTTCTATCTGCTTTGGTCTTGTACCTCTGTGATAATCCCAAATAGTGTAGGATTGTTTGTGGTAGATACTACACGGGGACGAAAACCTGCTGGCTACACAAGTTTCCGTGTCCCTAACTGATGGCATATTCCCAATTTCTTCCCTTTCATTCTGCCACTGCTTGTTTATGCGCTGCATCCTCAGCTTTGGTCTGGCTTGTCAGGCACTGTCTGTGAATTCAGCCTACAACTTAACATATCCCAGGTTTAAACTCAGGAGGGCAAAGTAGAGAGCCGTGAACTCTTGTGTTTACTTAGTACCTCAGAGTGTATGTGCAGCAGCACTCTGTCCTCTCACACAGTAGAGTAGAGTTACAGGGGGAGCTTTCAGTGACTGATGAACTGAGTTTAGCCAAATCTCCCATCACAATAAGGTGGATTTTTTCTTTTATATCTGGAAATTGGAAAATATTTTTTTTATTCTTTGGATTATTCTATTATTCTATCTCTGCTGAATATTAATGGGAAGGGGATTTTCTTTCAACCTGAAGAGCAGCTCCTTCATAGTTCTTCAACTGAACAAAAATTAAAACATAATAAACTGAGAATCCCATAAGATGGAAAGTAAATTCTCATCAAGCCTCTGTCTGGAGTGCACTCACGCCACAACATGCCCGGCCCAATTTTTTCTTCTCATGTCTAATCAGGAGTCTTTGTTTCCATAACCAAAGACTTGTAGCTTTTGAAGCCTCAGGAACCAGAGGAACTTTAAGTGATGGCTTCTGGTTCCACATCAAAACCTTCCATCTGTCATCTTCCTCTCAGTCTTGTTTGCCGTTTCGTGGAGATGTTTGCCTGTTTGTACAAGCCCTATTCTTGTGTTTTGGCGTTGAAAACAACTGCCATAGTTTGTCTGTTTGATGAACTGTAGGCTGCAATCAAAACATAACAGGGCTGCGCCTCTTATTCTTATTTTTGGATGTTTTTCTTTTTTCCGCCTGAGCGTTTAAGACTTTGATGAAAAAGGAACCCAGAAGAATTGTTTAATTACACTATAATACAGGGAGGAAATTGAAAACTCTGCTAACCAATTTGGAGTGCCAGTTTCCAGACAGTGACACTTATGCAATTTGACAACCGTTATGTTCATTTTTCTGGTTGTAAGAAATGCATCTTCATGCCTCAATTGCAAAAACTCTTTAAGTATACCATCCTATTGTTTACGCGTCAAAGACCCATTGCTCAAGCCTGTGCAGTTTTATCTCGAAGGCAGACCGGTTAGTGGGTGACGCAGTTCACACAGGTCTAAACATGGGCCTCGATGACACCACTTCATGGATTCAGTTAGTTGATTTGAAATGGGTGCGACACATTTGTTAGTGGGAGAAAGGCTGTGTGCGTGTGTGTGTGTGTGTGTGTGTGTGTGTGTGTGGGGCAGAGACTCAACCTAGCTGATGCTGTGAGCAAAGGTTGACTGTAGGGATGAGGGCATGCTGAGGTCACACTGTGTGCAGCCAGCAGCCTGGAAGCAAACACACTTCTAACTATATAGCGAAGAATCTTTGTCTATCTTTCTTTCTGTATGTCCTTTGCATATCTCGAGAACCTCTCATCTGATCTACTTCACACTTGGTGGGTGTATTGCTGGGGACCCAAGGGAGTGCAGTGTCAAATGTGGTGCAATTTGACTAGATGCTGGTGCTATAACAATTAGTTTTACGTTTTTTCCTGTAACTTATGAACTGTAACTCTCAGAAACAAAATGTTTCTCATTTTCCTGGATCCTGTGGGTCCAAACCATAGATGTGTTATAAAGAGAACTGGATACAGCGTTGGAGGCGGGCTACCGTTCATTCCTATGAGAGTTGCTCAGTGGCGTATGAAGCCAAAATGGCCCGACTGCCGAGTGATGAAGTACCCGGATCATCCGGCGATCTTCCGCATCCATTCGGCCCAAAGAGCATGCTCAGTAGCGTTTCCTTTAACTTCGCCTCCCAGCCCTCGCTCCAGCCTCGGTCTGGGTCTCATTCACATGAACGGAGGAAAGGAAATAACTCTGGATCCGGCTATTAGTGCATTTTACAACTTTTAGGACCTAATGATTTAAATAAGGGCGATTCCTGTGCTCATACTGGGAAGTTGACTTACCATTACAGACTTTTCTTTCCCAATGTAAGTCTAGGAACAAGTCTTTTGGGCCCAATGGCATCAATTGACAGACACAGAAGTTGTAATTCCACCAGTTGGCCGCTACGAAATTCTGCTTCAAAACCCGGGCTCTCTTCGATTGGAGCTTGGTCCAAACGAATCTATCCATATAACCCTAACCCTAACCCACGCCCATTTGCTTCTAGACTGATTTTCCGCATTTTTGAATTGTGTTCAAATCAGATTTTTTTGCTGCTTCTCCTACAAATTTTGAGCAATCGTCACCAAATGTGGTACAGAACATCTTTAGACCAAGCCAGAAACGGTTACTTTTTTAGATTGTTGATGTCCCATACAGTTTTCCTTTAGCTGGCCCTCAAAGTTACCTCAAATGCTGTGGGCAGAGCTTATATTATCAAAAAATGGCATATCTCCTGAACGCTTTGTGCTATTGCGACCACATTTGGTGGACACGTGTAGATATGATGTCTGAGTGACCGTGACACATTTGGTGCCATTTGGCCATTAGGTGACGCTGTAGCAGCATCATCTAACTATAAATTAAGGAATCTCTGTCTGTCTGTCTGTCTGTGTATGTATGTATGTATGTATGACTGACTGTCCTTTGTATACCTTGAGAACCGTTAAGCCATACCACGGTTCTCAACAACGCTGCAAGCAGAACTTCTGAGGACCAAGCAATTGGCCCGTTCTGGACGGGCACGTGCCCTGAATGGGCACTGCACTAGTAAAACTAAAGGGGCACATTTGGTGTGTAGATACAGTTGCCTGACAGGAGACTTTGCGTTTGACCTTGTCAATATGTAATATATACAGTATCTAATTTGCACACCTGTGGAAGACTAGGTAGGTATGTAACGTATCACAAATTTAACTGTTAACTTTTTAGATTTGTATTCTCATTTCTCTTCTCTCTCTGCAGGAGATGACCATACCGTGGTGTCTTAAGAGAGCAGAGCTGGTATTCAAATGTGTCAAAGGTAAGATGAAATTATTTTTAGTCAAGGAATTATTATTTGAGCAATTATGATACCCCGACACACATCGACACTGTTAAAAGAGCAAGTTACATTGCCCCTTGTATATTCCCCATTCTGCTGTATATTGGCATATATTTTCATAAATGACTATCCAAATGTAAACAGCATGACTTGTGATGATATGCAGTAATTCCAGCTGACGTTTGATAGCAGAGATCTGTCAACCCCAAGCCTACAGCCTTTTTTTAAAAAAAACATGAGGTCTTGTTTTCATTCTCTCACAGTCAAAGAGCAAGAGATTGTTTTTTTTTAGCTGAACTCACTCTTTGAAGAGATAGACTTACCAGCGTGTCCACTGACAGTGTTGTACATTTTACATAATGCACAGCTGAGGAAAAATGTAATATGTTGCAACTAAGAGACACAAACCCAGATAGGGCGATGCGGCACCGCCCTGAAGGCCAGCTGTGCATGTGATTATCATGAAGTGGGCTTGTCTGTAAAGGGGAGGCTCGTGGCGTTTAAACGAATTTGGGATAACACGTTATTATCGCGTTAACTTTGACAGCCCCACACTGAACATTTGCTTTTTTTATTTGTAGGCTTCATGATGGAGATGGCCTCATGGGACGGAGGAATATCACGCACAGTCCAGTTTCTAGTGCCAAAGGTGAGAGCAGAGTGTAATACCTATATTTTTGGTTTTGCAACTTTTAGCTGAGGCGATGAACAATTATTATTTTTTGAGTAATTGCTTGCCAACAAATCTCTCTGTTAATTCAACAGAAATGTATACTTGAGGCCTTGCATGTACACAACATCACACATGGCTTTGCTGTACATAGCTTTGAACGCAGGCAGTGAAGCGAGACTATTTGAAAAGCACGCCATAAATCAGAGATTATAGAGCTTTAGGTTCTCGACCAGTGTTTACACTACCGTGATGAAAGAAAGCTCAGAGACTCATCCATTTAGCTGTGTGATAAGCGATTGGATTAACGTGTAGCTGGGGTAGCACTGAGGCGTAATATTGAACTTCAGGTCTTACCTTATGTCAAAGGAAAAGGAAAAACATCAGGTTTTCTGTCATATTTCCGAGTAGTTGTGACTTCAGCGCTGGATGAAGCTTAACTGTTATTTTATTTCGGGCTTATCTGGATGTTGTATGCCTATAGCTTTTGTGGTTTGTCAGGAAGGCAGCAGAGCTTATAGCACGATCTCATGTTGACAGGTTAAGACGATAAAACCAGCGGCATCAAAGGACTCCGACTGTATTGGCTTCCCGTCAGCTACATTCTCAGACACCATTCAAAATAGCACCTCTGAAACAACATTGTTTTCTGTGCCTCAAAGAGACGCGTTGGCTAAATATACGCTCCGTGTTTGCGTGCGGATGAATGATGCGTGAATGCTTAAAGATTAATACTTAACATTCTTATTTGACGGGTGGCGATGCTTAGAGTGACACAGTATGTTCCCCTGTTAAAGTCACAGCTGCCGGAGCTCACATCATTTCAGCGTCTTGACTACTGTTCCCTCAGGGGGGAAAAAAAGACCCTGTGATGTTGAACTAAAGGACACCGCAGGAGCTGTTAACACTTGGCTGTACACAAACAGTCCAGATGTATTTTTGAAAAGGTTTCAATGTGTACAAGAGGTGTTGTTTTTTACATTGGTGCTGCACAAATCTCCATCCCTTGCTGCTCACTAATCCTGGCTGTGTCTTTGTGTGTCTCTTTTGTATTGACAGAGTATCTCAGAGGAGATGTTCTACCAGCTGAGCAACATGCTGCCTCAGATCTTCCGCGTTTCCTCCACCCTAACTCTCACCTCAAAGCACTGATGGATAGAGATGCACCATGTTGCATCCTCAAGGCATTCGGACTAACTCATTTATTTTAACAATTATACAGACAAGGTATATTTCTTTGTCTTTTTTTCAGGACCTGTAGATTAAAACAGTGGAGATTTAGAGGAGAAGTAGCACATAGGCCCCATTCATTCAAATGGGGTCAACATAATATGGTGGCATTAAAGCACTTACAGTAGAGGTGCAAAGAGGATTTTAAATGAGAAGAGACATTTGTATGCAATTGGTGAGCCTTGTTATTTTTGCACCTTCCAAAGCTACACGCGCTGTAAATACGTCTTACCAAAAGAGGACTAGATTCAGTGGCTCATCACCAAAGCAGCTGCTGCAATGATCATTTCAAGCCTCCGGGGTGCGGTTCTGGTGACAGAGTTTTATTACATCAGCCACCAGCGCTGCAAGTATTCCAGTTTTCCTGTAAAGCTGCAATCTGTAACATCCCGCACGTTTGAGCTACAGCATAATGGTAGTAGAAGGGAGCCAGCATGCTGGGGAAACTCCCGCACGATTGTTGAGGTTAGGCATTGACCTCGATTGGTTATGGTTAGGCATTGAGTTTGAATGGTTAAGGTTAAGCATTGACCTCGAATGATTAAGGTTAGGCATTGACCTCGAATGGTTGAAGTTAGGATAGGTTGTCAGGCAGCGAGTCTCACGAGAGTGTTTGTAAGTTTTTGCAGATCTCAGATCAGATTTCGCAATTTGCGGGCTCCCTCCAAGAACCCAGCATAATGGAGAATGTTGCATTGGTGAAGTTGTTTTAACTGGCTGTGAAAATGCGATCAATGGAGCAGATGAAGTAGATGTGAAAACGCAGTGATGAAGCTGGATAGAACTGGCAATTGACCGATCCTAAGTCCCGCCCCCCCCTAGTTACTGTTGCTAGGTCGGACAAGCTTGATAAAAAGAAACATACTTCAAAATACTTCGGGGCGGCATGAAGCATATAATATTACAAAAAGTAAGAAAAGCAGACGAAATCATGCAGGTCCACCAGAAACTCAGCACTCCAGCGGGGCCTTCCGGCAGTGACCTGCTGTCGGAACTCCAGTGGGTTCACCTTGCTGCTCCGCCGGTCCCCGCTGGGGGCCAACACCACGCTGCTGGAGGCACAGGCTGTATTGGAGGGAAAGGAGGCACTGGAGAACCAGAACCATGATGGCCTGGGGTAGACTGTCGGACCCTGCAGCAGTAAAATTCGAGTTTTTTTTAAAGGGACTACGGTGCTCGGAAATACTACTGCTTTTTTCCACAGGGGCCGCAAAAAACAAACAATTGTAGTAACTGTGACTATATACAATGTCATGTGTCTGTGAAGATTGTGACACCAATGTAATGTGACTTACATAGTGATATTACCTTTGAATAGACGTAGCATAGCCTAACAAAGTACTGTACATGTATAACCCAACAGGAACCCGAGGTTCTGCCGGGTTCCAAACTTGCTCAATTGTTATTGGAGCATACAGCGAAAAGGGGTAGGAAGACTTGGGAAGGGTAAATTGGACAGGTGTGACCTAACTGCATTAGCAACCACGCTAAATGTTACTTTTGTAGTGTTTTTATCATACAAATGGATGTAATAACAGTATGTTGATTCTAAAAAAAAATTATATATATATCATAGATCTCCACTTTAAATCTTTTTTGTTTTGTTTTGATGGACAGTATGAGGTCCCTGTCAACATCACATTTCATCTGTTGAATGTTCATGAATTAGTCCTTATGTGTGCTCTCACAGTTCAACAATCATATGAGATTTTGCAGTCCAAACCAATGCATAATTGGCTTCATATTTGGAGGCTGATTTGTCCAGAAACAAGTGACATAAACTTGGCTCCACTGGTCCTAAAGACGAATGGCGTTGCTGCTGAGATGAGCAACGCGCAGGTGTTCATTGTGCTGCATTGCAGTGAGTTGTAGTGAGGATCACTCTTGGTGTGTGTGAGTGAGTGTGTGTGGTCCCTCCCCTCTACCTCTGTAACAGCAGATGGCACTGTTCCTAAAGACAAATATGTGAAAAGGGTGAATACAGGCACATACACACTTCTCTTATTAAACGAGATGAAGTTTAAACAAGTGTCTACTGCTCGTTGAAATTCATCTCAAGAAATATTTGTCGACATTCATAAATGGTCTTGTATCTTCAGTGGTAAATGTTTGTCAAATGTGTTGAACACTTGAACCTAATCAGATGTGTATTCTGTATATTTACTGTTTACATTTTTATGTTTTAATAAAAAAAAAAAAAAAAACTGATTTGATGTAAATTCTTCATGAAAGCCATCATAAGCTCTTGACAGACTTTCACATTTTGGCTGATGACGTTTTTTCTCCCCTCTGCCAACAGTGATAGTGGCATTTGGTTCAGCGTTTCATTTGGTGTTGATGGGTTATCCACAGGCACATAATCTCTCTGAAGTTAATAATCCATGTCATTCATTGGAATTACATTCCTCCTACATCTAATGGTGGCCTATAAGCCATTTCAGACAGACTGAAATCAATTCAGCTTGACAGGAAGTTTTGCCACAACCACGCTCAGCGGTGGTATTAGGAAGATTAAAAGAGTTGCGAGTGTGGCAATCAAAGCAAGTTGCCTTCTCTTCTTTCATGATAAACAAGAAGGGCAGCGGCCCTGAGAGAGTTTTGAGATTTAATAGCTTCATGTTGGAACCTGCAACTGTTTATATCACACTACCATGCCGAGAACCCACAAAACTGTAAGAATATGTATTGCAGAGTGTTTAGCATTCTTGGGATTGGTCTCAGTGGCCTGGAGTATTGGGTTTCCTTGGGAAAAGAGCGTTGGGTGCCGATTCAGCAGGACGGTCCACATCTCCCTCGTCTCTCAGTTCTGTACACATGATTGAAAGTTATCAGAGCAACATTCACAAGCTGGATATGAAAAGTTTTTCCTTAAAGAACAGTAAGTTACATATGGAAAACAAGTAGCACCAGGCACTTGTTCAAAGTGGTTTTGACAGTAGTGAAACCTAAGGCTCTCCTCAGTCGAACCAGCACGGGCTGAAGTAGGCCTATTAGTTGGACAAGGATGTCTAGTCACTCTCAGGCACAGAAACATGACCGGACAACAGTCATCTACAGCATGTCATAGACCATAAACTCTTCTTTCTTCCTTGTTTCATGTCCATTCATGTGGAAACTCCTCAGTGCTTAACCGGAAACATTAGTTTACATTTGTCTGATTGATTTATTTGGGCCAACTGTGGAAAACCATAGTGACTGATACAATATATAAATAATAACAATAAAATATGTTTATATTTTATTATTATTATTTTATTTATTTCTCTGACACATGCAAATGGCCAGCTGTAAGTGGAAACTTTGTCCTACCTTGGAAAGCAGTAATGTTTTCTGTGCCAGTGCTAGTTTTACCCTTGCAGGGCAGAATTACTCAGTGATAATTGATTTCCACACTTAATTTAACTTGCCTGGGAATTACAAGTCTGAGGAATGAATGGCATGCCAGCACTGGCTGGACAGCAATCTGGTAATACGCAAGAATTAAAAGATTGTTTCAATGAAAAGAAAAACATTATGATTTAATTTGCTTAATGGGATTTTTTTTTCTGACGTGGCCACTAGTAGAGGATACAGTTGTGCTTTAAAACAACATGAAGAATATGATGCAGAATCTGTAGTGAAAAGCATTCTGAGCTTTTTTCTTTTCTTTTCTTTATTAAATCCACAGGTTTAGGTTTACCCCACTTGGCAAATTGTAGGCAGATTTAATGCATACACATTAAATAATACACTTTTAAGAGCCTAATTGTAAAAATTGTGGGACAATGGTCAAATGCTATGTTATTTATGCTTCATGCAATGAACCAAAGCCATGATATTTAAATTGAGCAATCTAAACTAGAAAGAAAACACTTGTTTTCTGTAAGAAGAAAAGTGGGGTGACAGTTGAGATGTATGTGTGCAGGTAAAGTGTCAGGAGAAGGATGAATTATAGTAGTAAATGAAGGAAAGCAGAACAATGATGTAAAATTAATTTAAAATGCAGTCAATAAATAATAATATTAGAAACGTTTTTTTTTCAAAAGCATGACTAAATAAAAACATATTTATTAATCTATTTATTGATTTACTCAACTGTTTGTTTACGTCACCATTCGCTGGTAATGCTACCGGAACTTGCTTGTCTTTGCTTAAAGAAAATAAAAGCTTGTGTGACCTGTTATGAGGCACTTTAAAAAAGAACATTATAAACACCCCACAGGCCAGATTTTATTTTTTACAAATCTATGATTGTATGATAATGAAAAAATCACTCCCTATTTGTTCACACTGTTGTTTTCAATGTTTGTTGTTATGTGTATAACAAATCTTAAAATACTTAAGGCACTGTAGACAGACATGGTTGGGTGGTGTATGTATACAAGATCCGTAAATTATGTTATGTATGTTTGTTGCAAAGTGTCAATAAAAATATAATTAAAAAAAAGAAAAAGAACATTGAATGAATGAATGAAAGACTTTATTTTGAGCATAAAAATAAATAAAAACAGGTACAAAATAATAACAAACAAAACAAGAGTAATAGTGTCCGAAAAGGAGTAGGTAGGAGTAAAACTTATATTTCCCTACCCCTTTCTCACTTCTCCTCTAATAACTCATATATCATAGAATGATAATATAATATAATATATAAACTATCCCAGATTTATTTACATCCCAAATTAAATATATGAATTATATGAACATTATAAAACATAAAAAAATGTGTCTTGGTTTAGTTTAGTGTGCACGCATCTTAAAGTCTTTATTAGTTTGTTTCAAGTTTTATATCGAGTTATTAAGTTAAGTTATTTAGCAAAGAGTGCCCACACTGTGAGTGCTTTCAGTCCGTTTTATTTTGAAAGTTCAGGCCGGAAGTCGTCGCTGTAGTTGCCGTTAGCTTGAGCGGTTGTCACAGCTGGGTCTCTGGCTCTCTACAAGTTGAGCAACAGCGAGACGTCTGCAGCGAAGCAAAGTTGCTGCACAGGATTTTCTGGAGCTGCATTTAACTTAAGGTGAAGTCTCACTCAATGAAATCATATACTGTACGTTTTGTGGTATTTATTTGACAGAAAAACTGCGCCTATTCCGCCTCGTTTATTAGACACACACCGTATGTAACCGCGATAACGTTACTTAGCAACTTAACGGTCGATGCGTGGCGGTTAGAACTTATTAATTGTATGTACCGTTGAAACCGCAGATATGTGGGTTCATTTTCGACCCAAACGTCGGCGTGTGTATCGCTGAGGTTGTGTTTAATTCATACGACGCCAGAAACAGTGATTTAACGTGAGTCGAGCTGAAAATGGAAGCGGTGTGGTTGTGTTAGGTCTGTGGCTGAAAGGTGTATGGTTATAGTCGGGGTCCAGCAGCGTGGTGCTTTCTGGAAGTTTTTCCACTCTGCGTCGTTGACTGCAGCTCTACACCACCACCAGGCTCCTCTGCACACACTGACACTGATGTGGTGCCAAGTGCCATGGTGGCAATAACTTTACAGGCTTACAGACCGATATAACCGTCTCTGCCTCCGTCTAATTCCCTGTTTGGCGCTGTGTTGGTGAAAACCCTGCTGTTTTGACACTAGGATATATGGGGGTGGTGGAGGCGTTTCAGGACACCCTGTCTGGAAAGTAATTAAAACTAAAACATATTTCTGTTTGATTCCCTGTCACTATGCAGTAAATTGGGATTAAAATCCACTAAATAACATTTTATTATCTATATCTACTCAGATGTTATGACATGCTCTACAGTGGATTCAGAAATAATTAAAACTCAACAAATACTTCTGTTTGATTCCCCACTAGTTACCCTGTTAAAAAATATAATAAGTAGACTAATGTAACTATTTTAATTACTTCATCAAAATAATTAACTTTTGATTACTTTTCTAACACATGTTTTAAACTGGACAATAAAGCTGGAAAGTCCTTAAATCATAAACCTGGCAGTGTAAACCTCACAACAGTAGTAATGTTATATTCTACATATATGTTTTTTACAGAAAATAATATATATATTTCTCTGTAACTGTAACTGATTACAATTACATTTATTTTGTAATTTAATTACATAACTCCATTACATGTAACTAGTTACTCCACAACATTGTAGGTTTCAGTAGTCAGAGAGCCAGCTAAGCTATGATATGATAATACAGCTGTGAACACAATCTTTAGCAAATGAACATAAGACTTTTTATTGTACTGAATTTAAGAAATTTTAATGAGAAAATATTCTTTGTAAGCCTTCACATTTCTACAGTTGATAGTCGACCAGAAATCCCAGTTTGTAAGTACAACTCCTACTAGAACATATGGGGTCTTGCTCAACAGCGCTTCAGCAGTAGTTGTTGAAGATGATGAATGAATCAGTGACTGCTCCTACATCATTTCCAAGTAGTCAACTCTTCCTGTCAGAAACTTTAACTTCCTTGTTACACTGATTACTCACTGATTACTCACTGACTCTTATCTTTTTGTTGTGATCCTCACTGGAAACCGGTAGCAGAAATGTATTCTTCACCAACTGTTTGGTGACAGTAGAGTCACTGGCACATATTAAAATTTTGGATTAATCCTTGTCTAAAATAGTCTCTACTAATTGTGTGTTACTGCCTAAAAATCTGTTTATTATTGATGCTTAAAGCTAGGGTTGGTAATCTTGAGAAACTAGCAAGAGTATGGTGGATTTTTAAAATGATCCAACCGAAAATCCCAGTCCAGTGTTGCCAACTCTTTTCCAATGAAAGTAGCTAGCAGCACTAGCTCCCGAAAGTCGCCAAGTCTGCAACACTGGCAGCCCGTCCCTTCAGGCCTCCCTCCAAAGCTACTCCCCCCAAATTATTATTATTATGTACGTAAACACATCATAATGAACGGCAAACATGGCTATTGTTAGTACTCACAGCTGTCAAGCTAGCAGCTTGTGGAAGACTCCGGTAACGTGCAATGAGTGCATGGGCAGAATCTGACTTGCTCACAGTTAAAATATGAAAGAAAATTCTCAAAAAGGTGACACTGCATTTCTTTTGTTACCTCGTTTCCACCCTCTTTTAGACAAGCTTTTTGCTTACTTTTGTCTCACCTTTTAAGGCCTCTTTCTGATTTTAATTTCTTTATTTAGAAAATACTGTCAGGTATGTAAACTACATTTTATACTAAGTAGCCTAAACTCCTTCTCTAGCAAGCTGCAGTTTAGAGCTTACGTTTTTTTTTTGTGAATCTGGTTTTTGGCTTGTACAAGACCCTTCAAGATTCAAAGACCACATTAAGAAGGAAGAGGATCAAAAGGTCAAACAGCTCTAACCCATGACAGAGCGACTTTTATTGTCACCATGACCGTGACTCCGCCGCTACACAAAGACCTCTTTCCCCTCTCCATGGACCACTCAAGTGTGTTATTCATTCTACCCTGGAAAATAGACTCTTCTCTTTAGCCCTGTTGGCCCTGGCAGCTCTTCTCCTCTCTTCTCTATTGTTGACACTATTTAGTTTACTTATAACAATCCTGAACTTTTTCCTTTTTTTAAATTATACAAAGTCTAATCTTGTCTTCTGCTAGTGTGTGTTATACTAGTTTCCATGTGAGATTTCTGGGTTGTACTGCCATATATTGTATAAGAAGTGGATGTAGTTGCCGTGACATCACCCATTGGTTTGTGGACTGCTGTTTTGAAGCCTCGAGTTCAGCATTTTGGCTGTTGCCATCTTTGTTTTTGGCCATCACTGTTGTTTTTTTGCAACCAGAAGTACACAAGAGGGTAGAGCTAAGTACAACTGAACACTGAATAAGATGTTTTCAGGCGACCAAAAAGGTTATAATTAAATGTCATGAACTGAAAACACACTGTAAAAAGGTTAAGGTAGTAAGACAAAAACACAGACCAGACCAGACCAGACAACGCCGTGGTAGCGACCTGTCAATCACAAGGTAGCCATGCCCTAAATCATACCCTGCTTTATCGTCTGTTTTACTCTAAATGGGACCATAGTAGAGTGCTCCAGGGATGATGTATTTTTGTAGGCCAACCAGGAAGTTAGCATCGCCCTGGGTACTTGACAAAAAGCGAATGGGATTTTTCTATTGTGTTTTGGATTACTGCAGAAAATAAGCTCTGTGCTAAAATGCTATCTCATTTCTGGGTTTTAGGACTCATTCCTGTAGCACTCTATTTACTAAATGAACATCATTCTGTATTGAAGAAGACTTGAAACTAGCGATTGAGACCATAAAGTTATGTTTGCAATGTTTTCTGAGGTAATAAATCAAGTGAGAAGTTGGGTCATTTTTGCATACTCTTCTATACAATCAGACTTCTTTTTGCAACCAGAGGAGTCGCCCCCTACTGGCTATTAGAAAGAATGCAAGTTTAAGGCACTTAAAGGCACTGCGTTAACATCATCCATAAGTATACGACTGCTAATGATCAGTGACTAGCAGTCATTCTGATCAGAAAGGCTGATCTCAGAGCAGCCCCATACTAAGCAGTCACTGCTTTCTATGTGTTGCCCCAGGAGGAGTTTGCAACGTTCTCTGCGGAGCTCATCTGCTCCACAGTGATAGAAATGCTTCTTAACCCAGGATGCTGTGGCTAGACCAGCTGGCTGTTTTCTGACAGTCTAATATATCCCCAAGCCAAGCGCAGGATAATCAGCCACCGTCGAGGACACCAAGCTACTTAGGCAGACTGAAGGCTTTGCAGTTTTAATCAGTCGTAGGCTGTTTATCTCCAGCTCGGATTGCTCTCTATGCTTTGCTTTCCATACGTACCTGGATACTCAATGAATTACACTTGGCTTCTGCATATGTTTTTTGAAGACAGGTGGTGGATTATTGTGGTGGGTGTGATTTTTAGCTTCCTCCTCCTAATGCGGAGGGCCCGAAGAGCTTTTGCTGGAAGGTTTTTTTCTTTCTCTTAAGCTCTGTGTCCTCTTCAAAGCATTGTGTGCTGCTGTTGCTCTGGTATCATGTGTAGCCATGAACAATCACAGGTATGCAATCTGTACAATGGTTGTCTCTCACACAGTGCAGGAGACACTCACTTCAGTGGGAAAGCGCTGTTTTATGGCTCTCATGGCAATCCTGTTTCTTTACATTGCTTTCAGGATTTAACTTTCATGTCCTAGTGTAGTCAGGTTAGTCAAGTTGTGGCGCTTCAATGGTCTAAACTGTGTTTTTCTGTAGTTTTTGTTGTGTGTGTCACAGGAGATTTATCCTAGTTGTTGCTGTGCCTCAATTTTATGCAATATATTACTTTTTTTATTTTCTATCTGCAGGAAATTAGCCTAGATGAAACCTTGTCTGCACTTAAGTTGGCCCAATTGCCTTGGGGTTTTATGTAAACCGAGCTGTCGGTTTTATATTGACAAAAGCCATGCTGGCTGCCTCTGTTTTCTTTGTCTCTGCGTGAACTCCGATTTAGCTAATTTCTCAGATCTGCGTGGCGTATCTTGTTGTTATCTTTAGGCAAACATTCAAACCACTTGTTCCTGGCACATTCACTGCTGAAGTGAATGTGTCCCTCAAGCGCTAATCATTGTAAAAACAGTGAGCTCATTTGTTGAAACAGGAGGTGGCAGAGAAATGTAATGGTAAAAGAAAGTTGATGGGGAAAAAGTGTTAGATTTTTTTCCCCCTGGAGGACAACAACCACTAATCAAAGGCAAAACAACACCTGCTCACAGACTGGGAAAATCCTTGCAAGTACTGAAAAGCACATTATTAGACCACCATAATTCACTAACAGTGGGGGAAAGGGATGAATATTAAGCAACCTGTCTGGTTCCTGGATCTCTCATTGATGGGAAGCGGAGGAGCCCAAAAGTTGTTCCCAGCTCTCAGCAGGCTGCGGGGTCGAAGTCCAAGCTGTTCCCCTGTAATAGTGCTGCTCCGCTGCCAGCTGGGTCAGAGAGAAAGACCGCTTCTAGGCTCCCCTAATGGGCCAAAGCTAAAAGAAAAGATGACTGCTACCCTACCACCCAGGAATGTCACCTCTGTGACATTGTTATCATTCAGCGTTTTCATCGTTTTTGACATTATGGCTGCTTTCTCACAGTTATTGCTGGTAATTCTACCAGCCAGTTTACTTTTATGTCATGACACTGATTTTAGCTCCTTTCACACAGAGATTCTGCAATACTGCTGTTAAGAAGATCCGCTGTTACGCCGGCTTTGCTTTTTCACTGAACCAAACAACAACGGCATAATGCTAGAGCTGTCGTGGTGAAGGTATTTCCCCTGCGGTGATAATGGTTGGCTCAACAGCTCAAAATGCATTATTATTGCAACTTTTTTTTTTTTTGCAAATTACATAATTTATCCTGATTTTAGTGCTATATAAATAAGCTTTATTGTTAGGTTATTATTAGTTTATTGTTGCTTTTTAAATGACAAAGATGACAGTTTTAAAAACGAATTAAATGCTTGTTTATTGTTAAATGCAGAACACAGAAGTGCTTTGGTTGCGTCTGGTTGCTATGATACAGAATATCTAAATGTCGGCTCAAGGTAGAGTACTTTCTCTGGATGAAGGGAAGGTCGAGGCACGTAGGGAGAGAGGACGGACCTGCCGGTCTATGTGTATTCATTTCTCTTCCGTTGTTGTTGTTGTTCAGCACTTGTTGCCGACACGTAGGATGTGATGGTTGGTCATTGTAGAGTTTTACCCAAAGTTGAACATTTTTCACCTATCGACGACCACAAAAAAAAACATTTGTGCAGCGCTCAGCGCAGAATAGACCCTTAGCACCTCGACAAGCTGCTGCCGTTTGTAGCAAAGTGTAAAAATGTGGCACTCCCGTTGCAAAGAATTCCAAAAAGAAAAACGTGAACATAGTGGTTGTGGCGGTTGCTTGCCATCCCCTGCGATTGGCTGGTCAATATTGCGGTATTGCAATATTGCGGTTATTGCGACAGCCCTACATAATGCCGCCCCAGTTTGTGATTTTTGGATAGCACACCGGCATCACGGGAGCAGGCGTGACGTATAACACAACAGCGTCGGCGTCTAATGTGTGTGTATGCGCGTGTAGTCCCGCCGTGCCGGCTATCCACACAGACTTCGGCTCAGCTCTGTGACTACCTCCGCTGCCGGCTCAGCGGCGGAACAACTCTACCCCCCGTTTCCGTCTCCATACCTTTCATACAGAACAGCGAAGCAGAATAACGGCGCAACAGTCCCGCCTTGAACAAGCTGTGTGAAAGGGGCTTTTGATTCAAGAGGGATATGACTGAAACTGCAGTTAGGTCATTTGTTCTCCGTTGAGTTCATTCAGCATTTTAATTTGAATATCATTTGAATATAACATACTAACACCTCTCTCCCTGTGGCATGAAAGTCCTCTGACAGTATGATGTTAATAGCTGAGCTTCTGTCAGGATCAGAGTTCCCGTTGGACCACCTGGGAACATGGCTAACTTTAATTGGTGTGAGAGGGTGAAGGAAGGCATATTCAATTCAAGCATCTAGGTTAGGTTATCTGTGTTCTTTTAATATCTGGTCTGATTGAAGACATGAATATTCCCCATCTTCTCTTCAGTGTTGCATGAAATCGTTCCACACCAAAGTGTGTGGGTGCGTTGGCACCGGTTCAGTTCTCTAGTGGCTTGCTTGGCCAACTGCTTTTCTCTTTAGTCCTAATTTGTTGCTCTGTATTATTGTCATTCAAACTTGAATGCACTGTCACACAATGGGTGAATTATGCCAACTGCACAGCTATTCTAAAAACAGAATCATTTAGTACATTAAGGGAACATATAAGTGGCATTCATTCGGTATGGCTGGCAAAAGTAACTGTCTGTGTTTATCCTTCTCCTGTCTGTGCAGCACAAGAATAAATGATGGCACTCCATTAAAACTAGAGAGGCATTACACTGATCACTGCAACTGTCATGGAAGAATCAGTATCCTATCCAAAGCTCTGTCATTTTAGTTTTGAAGTCAGAAAAAATGAAAAGGCGGAGAACTGTTCTGTGTTTACGTTTTCTGGGGAGCGTGTCAGCGGTTCAATGTATCATTAGAGAGACAAATATTTTTGATTTATGATGTTTGTCAATTTAAAACATAATTTTGCAAGTCAAGAAAGTCGCAGTTTGTCATATCATTTTGTGTGAAACCGCTCAGTGAACTATATCTCTCGTCTCGTACTATGTACGTCACCAACACCAGCTAGCTAGCTAACTGCTATGTTCCACGCACAAATGTAACGTTTTCCTACCTGATGTGTTTATCCACTGACTCCTGGTCTTTTTATCAGCTGGGACATAAAAGTAAGTTCATCCAAGTATGAAACACACAGACATCATAGCTTCAGAGAGAGAGACGTCACTACGCGACTGTTAGGTGTGTAGTCTTTCTGATCACGTATTTTCACAGGCTTATATTTCAACAGTTTTACAACAAACTGTGACTTTCTTGACTTGCAAAATTATCTTTTAAATTGACAAACATACTGTATGTGTGATTCATGGTGCAGTTAAAACGGGATCAAAATAATATGTCTCTCTCCGTTGACTATCATTCATATTTTTTCCAAAATAAGGTCCCATGGTGGTCCATCGGAAGGGGCGGGACTTCAGCTCTCTATATTCTGGTTCTGTGCATCGATTTTGAACATTTAAAAAAAAAAAAAGTGAAGAAAAACTGTGCAATGTGTGTTCAACAATGTTATGCAATGCTAAATCTGTAGAGTACTATTTTAAGTGTACCCATAAAGTGTGCGTACACAAATTCAGAATAAGAATGGTACTGACTGAAGATCCCTTTTTGATTGAATACATGTCATCTTCATATCGGGACCTTGCCTCTTGTTCTTGGGAGTGTTGTTGAATGTAAGCCTAGATCCTCCTTTATCAACTATACTTAAAAAAAAAAAAAAAAAGCTAACAGGGCAGCACTCACTTCCTTTTTGACGAGAGAAAAAAAACAGTTTAACTCTATTTGCGTTGTTTCACTCACACCCCCTCCGCTAGCCTAATTTAATTTACTGACTCTACTTAGTTCTGCCCACATGGCTCTCGTGCGGAGGGGCCTGCGTGGCATTGAAAGCCAAACAGCCTCAGGTCGGGCTCAGGTCCGCCGAAACAGACGGCAAACGAGCCTATCGCTTTTCCGTAATTCCCCATTAATGAGAAGCACTACTTGAGAGTTTGACATGGCTGCTAAACCACAGTTGAAGTCCAGATGAGACAGGCCCTGGAGCAGGGATAACACAGGCTTGTCCTTAGACATTTTCCCATGGCGATAAGGACTTGGCCAGATGTTTGCAATACATATTCACACTCCCTCTCTTTGACTGCAGTCAGAGAAGCCCCAGAGAGTGTGCAATGTGGCAAATCTAGAAAGAGCAAATCTGGTAAGGCGTTTAGTGTGCCAAATTATGAATGACCCTGCCACCTCCTGATACTTTTCTTACTGAAACTTCCTGGAAACACAGAGCCAAGGGGACAGGGAAAGGTTTCCAACTTGAATTAGCCCTCTTTGAAGTGTGTCCCTGTGAATGGGGAAACGGCATATTATAAGACACCACAGTGTTCTCTTTCATGTAGCGAGCTGAAAGGGATGCTATTGAGTGTTTGAGGGAGACCTTTGATATGTGAGATGCTCTGTGCTTTGTGAAAGGATCAAGCTTATGATTTGAGTCAATATGTGTGTGAGGGCTTTGATGCCGGCTCCTGCCAGTTCAGTGTTTTATCAGAAATGTTCCATACAGCGGGCTTAGGGCATCAGCCATGATGGTCCCTACAGCTCGCATATGTGTGAAAAGGCTGCTGCTCATGCACACATGTGTACAGTAACACACACACACACACACACACACAGCCACATCTAATGGAATTGCTGTTCCACTCTAGTTGACAGTAAACACATGTCCCGTTTTTGAACTTGTTTGGGTAGTTTGATATCGAGTGTCCTGTCCAAGCATTAGAGGACATGACTGAAATGAAGGAAGGAAAGATTTGTCTTGATTACATGTTTCTTTTGTTGGAAGGCTTTTCGTCTTGTAGAGTTGACGATTGACATTTCTTATTTTCCCAAAACGCCCAGGCAGGGTAGCCTTCCGGCTTTTAGTCTGCATTTTCGGGTTGGGCACACAAAGATAGCAACGTTGTAAAACGCTTCCTATTGTGTAATTGTGTTTTTATGCTGCTGTTTTTGAAGGAAATGCTACATTAAATATGATTACAGTGCCACTGCAGACAGAGCACTTCATGACTGTGGGCAGGATGTTTATTAAAATGTATTTAAATGTTGTTTGCACACAGGATTAACGATATGTGGAGGGTCATGTTGTGTGTGTGTGTGTGTGTGTGTGTGTGTGTGTGTGTGTGTGTGTGGGTTCATGCCTTCCTGTGTATGCTACTGGTTGGAGAGGGAGGGAGAGGACTTTGCCCTTCTCTTCCATCTTTACCATCTGGTTTGTGTAGCATTTGACTGAGGCGTTAATCATTGTGCCTTAGGGCCACTGCTGCTCTGACAACAGCTGGAAAGAGGAGATGGACCTGTTGATGTCCATCTGTCCTTATGTCTGTCAGTCCTGCACTGCTGTATAACTGTATCCATGCAGCTGGAAGGTTCATGACCTTGGTGTTTTCTAGTTTCTCGAAAAACAGCTGAAAGGGCCTCCCTGGCAGTATTTCCTCTAGCCGTAATGTCTCTCAGCCCTCAACTTCCTATAAGTCACTCTCTGACTCTATAGGCTACTTCCATTTTTTTCCAAGTATTGGAAGTTTGCTGACATGCCTTTTATTTTGAGGAATTGCACAAGCACTGAAAAGGGGAATTGGCTATATCTGAGCCAGCCAAAACTCTGTAAAATGTTTCCTTGTCCTTATCATCCTCATATTTTGGGACGTCATTTACGCTGTTGGAAACGTAGCTAGTTTGCAATACAAGCAAAGAGAACAATGAAGTTCTGTTTTTTTAACGCCATCAAGAGTCTGCCCCCTGGCTACCCAGAGGTGGAGACTAGAAATCCAAGCTGAAATCGCCTGTAGCCTGTCACGTAAATGACGGTGCTGGTTGCAAGAAGAACAACAGTTTTTACAGCTGCGACCTTTTTTGGTCAATACAACACGCACCGAGGAATTTATGGCTTCAATCGACTATATTTACCATCAACACTGATTGGACATCCACAAAAAAGGTGGTGAATTTTCCCTTTAATGCCTCCACTGGTGTCCTCTTCCCTGAACGAACCTCGAAGTGTAAATGAGACCTGGTTATGTGGCCTTATGGGCTAAATAATGTATTGTTTCAGCATCAAAATTGCAATGTGTGTGTCAATGGCAGACTACATAGACTATTATACTGGTTTATATAACATACAAATTATTACAGTTTGTGTCTTTGAAATTGGCCATGAAAAAACCCCAGTGTAATAACTTTGGCATCTGTGGGTACGACACAAGGCTACATGACAAATTTTGACACTTCATCTCAATACCATTAATCCATGTATGATGAGTGCCAAACCAGAATAAAATGTCATCCCATAGGACAAATGTATTTTAGATCTAATGTGCACTATATGCAAAAAGCTCAGAGTGCAACAAAGGTTCTTTATCATTTTGAAAACATGGTACCGCTTCTTGTTTTTACCTAAGGTTTTTACCATAGGGTTTATTATTGAAGGTTATCCATCCGATAATCCCACAAATGTGTTTTTCTCAGGTTGCCATTGCATAACTTAACATTATTACAACTGATGAAAATTAGCCTTTTGCCCAACACTGGCTCATTTACAGTGATGTTGATAAATGTGCATTGTCTGTGAAAAAATAAATTAAGTGTAACAAGCCTGCATTAATTGTTGAGTATTGAGTAAGTGTAATGTTGAATTAATGGGAAACTGCTCTAATTTCTCTGAAATCAGTCTAATCATTGATTGGTGATAAATTGTCTCCATATTGAGCTATACAAATTAACAGCAAACATGTATTGTATCACAGTTCATTTAAACATATTCGTTCATTATCAGTCACTGCAGTAACCGCTGTTATTTACAGTTAATAAAGAAAAGATTTAATTGAGTCTCAATCTGACAGCTTAGATAACTGTATTATGTCCTCTTTCAACCCCTGTCTTCTTCCCATTAGCAGCTGGGAAGAATTACAGGATGAGAGTTCCTCCTAAAGACAATTCATGTTTCCGAGAACATCGTTCCTCTGTGGACGTTTATAGGCATCTCTCTCTGAACTCCATTTGTGTTTTCTGTTTGTTCTACAATAGTCCATGCATGTTCCTGTAAGGACACCTCTCTTCTCAGTAGAATAACAAATGTCCTGCAGTGAGGCTCCTTTTCAGGAAGAGATCCTACAAGCAAGTAATGCTCTCATCTTTTGTATGGGACTTGAAAGCAGTGCTCTTTCAGTTTCTGTTTTGGACGTGTCCAGCTATTAGTCTAGTTAATGGATCCAGATGGAAGAAATGCAAGATGATTACTTCAGTGATTCTTGATGCAGGATTTTCTTATCAATATATAATATGATCATTATAAAACTCACAAGGAAAAAGGAAAAATGTAGCCTTTTTTACATGGTGTGTTCCCATTTATTTGCTTGATGGTTTTATTCGGTCCAAATCTGATGGTTCTTAATCTCAGTTCTGTGTGAGACATCCCCTGTGGCAGATATATTACATTTACAGTACATACAGTAAAAGAAGAAAATTACATTTGTTCTGGGAAAAGGACATTTGCATGATCAATATAATGTTGCATGCATTGTTGTTGAGACATTTTGATACAATTATTAGGGCTGTCAAAGTTAACGCGATAATAAAATGTTAATGAAAAAATTTGTTTTAATGTCACAAATTTATTTAACGCATTAATGCAACTTGCAATTTTTAGGCTGTAGTGGGCTCAGTTTTAAAGCTAGAGCGAAGATAGTGGCATCATATGGAACTAGAAAATTGGTATGATATTGGTACCAACATCCAATGGTACCAATGTCATAGTAGCTTGGAAAGAGGCTAAATAGCGCTCCAAACTAACACTACATTTTGTTTTGTTTTGTTTTTTTCAAGGAAAAACTGGCATAGCCATTTTCAAAGGGATCCCTTGACCTGAAAACAAGGCCTATGGAAGGAGGCTGGGACACGGGCGGACATGGGTCTTGGGGTATGGGGTATAGCACATGCGCAGTGTAACTGAAGCTGCGGTCATGCGTTGTGATTGGCTCAATTTCGGCTAGGGCAGACCAGATTTTACTGCGCATGTGTTGTACCCCAAAGATATGTTGATGACGCATGACCCCGCCTCCTTCAATAGGCCTTGCCTGGAAATGGGTTCTATGGATACCCACGAGTCTCCCTTTGACAGACATGCCCACTCTATGATAATCACATGCAATTTTGGGCAAGTCATAGTGAAGTCAGCACACTGACACACTGACAGCTGTTGTTGCCTGTTGGGCTTGAGTTTGCCATGTTATGATTTGATCATATTTTTTATGCTAAATGCAGTACCTGTGAGGGTTTCTGGACAATATTTGTTATTGTTTTGTGTTGTTAATTGATTTCCAGTAATAAATATATACATACATTTGCATAAAGTTTTGCCCAATCCCATGTTGATAAGAGTATTAAATACTTGACAAATCTCCCTTTAAGGTACATTTTGAACAGATAAATAATGTGCAATTAATTTGCGATTAACTATGGACAATCATGCAATTAATCACAATTAAATATTTTAATCCATTGACAGCCCTAAAAATGATACATTAGAGGTGGACTTGTGTCAGTAATTTTTTGACAGAGCAGATGTTTTTGGCACCTCTGTTGTGGACTTGGGTACGTCTAAGATTTTTTTTTTTAAATACAATATTAACAAAGCATGTGATGATACTAGATAGTGCTACACCCATATCAGAATGGAAACTGCATTCTTTGGGGAAAACCCTGCATTTCTCGCCGACACATGTCAAATTTTGTCACACGTCAGTCCTGAAATTGGGTACGTAGGAAAAACCCTACAACCCTAAGTTAACTTTGTTGCTTTGAGTTCATCTTCTCTTCTCAGGCACAGGAAAAAACATGTGTAAAGCAGTCTTGTGCAAACTATGACTGATCCTAAAGGGGGATGTAACATCATGTGTGCCTCTTGGTGCAGCTTTATGGATGAATTTAACATTTCATAATTGAATTTTCATTATTTATGATACTGTGCAGCTGTGACAGTTCTTGTGGCGGTGTGCAACAGATGGCCATGTTTAAGTAAAACACTGATGGGATTCTGCAGCTTTAAGGGACCATATAGAAGAGTCTTGGACCATCTATGTTATGTCCTTGTATAGATAACTCCTGGAGAATGTTAGCCGTCTGGTGCTGGTCACTGGAGTAGTGCTAATCCTGAAGGCGCTACATGTTAAAAGCTATTCGGTATGTATAGAAGCTCTGTGTTTAATGTGTTTAAGCATCAGCGTCACGTATTTACTTAAAGGTTAATTTGCTGTGGAAGCACACAATGAGTGATTGATCCTTCCCATCCCGTCCTTCGTGCTATGTATAATGTGGGTGACATTTAGGCTTTATTGGGTCCCTGCTGCTATGCCAAGAGTAGTGGCCCTTGAATTCTATTTCTGACACACTGTTTTTGGTTGCCTTGGTTTATCAAAGCAGAGAGCAGTGTGTTGTAGCTTATTATGGGCGCATTGGGTTTGGCCAGCAGTGGAGAAGCTGGGTTTGTGGAAAAGGCTACCGTGGAATTAAAACCTTCTTTGCCTGCCCAGAGTGCTTATGCGTCTTTAGCCAGAGCTGTAGTCAAGCGCGCAGACACACCATGTTAACAATAGAAACACTGCAGCACAGAAGGTTGAATATGTGACAGCAGGTTTTGGTGCAGTATCATTTTATGTAGCAACAGAGTAATTTGTAGAAAGAGCTGTCCACTGGTTGGGGAAGGAAGTGTCTGGTAGGGCTGCAACGATTATTATCATAGTCGTTCATAATCTGTTATCATTATTATTATTTTCTCCATTATTTGATTACTTGTTTGGTCTATAAAATTGTGAAAAATGACAATCAATGATTCCCAAAGCCCAAGATGACGTCCTCAAATGGTTTGTTTTGCCCACAACTCAAAGATATTCAGTTTACTGTCATAGAGGAGTAAAAAAATCAGAAAATATTCACATTTAAGAACCTGGAATCTGCGAATTTTGACTTTTTCGATTATCAAAATAGTTGACCATTAATTTAACAGTTCAATAGGTCAATCGATTCAAATATTAATCGTGATTAATCACATGATTTTCCATAGTTAATTGCGATTATTCACAAATTAATCTCAAATTTTTTATCTGTTCAAAATGTACCTTAAAGGGAGATTTGTCAAGAATTTAATACTCTTATCAACATGGGAGTGAACAAATATGCTTTCTTTATGCAAATGTAAGTATATAATTACTATTAATCAATTAACAACACAAAACAATGACAAATGTTGTTCAGAAACCTCACAGATACTGCATTTAGCATAAAAAATATGCTTAAATCATAACATGGCAAACTCAAGTCCAACAGGCAACAACTGCTGTCAGTGTGTTGACTTGCTCCAAACTGCATGTGATTATCATAAAGTGGGCATATCTGTAAAGGGGAGACTCGTGGGTACCCATAGAACCCATTTTCATTCACATATCTTGAGTTCAGAGGTCAAGGGACCCCTTTGAAAATGGCCATGCCAGTTTTTCCTCGCCAAAATTTTGTGCAAGTTTGGAGCATTATTTACTGCTACCTTCACTACAAGGTAGTATGACATGGACAATGGATTCCTTACGTTTTTCTAGATTCATATGATGTCAGTATCTTCACAGTAGCTTTAAAATTGAGCTCGCTACAACCTTAAAATCACGAGTTGCGTTAATGCGTTAAAGAAATTTGTGGCGTTAAAACAAATTTGTGCTAACGCGTTATTATTGCGTTAACTTTGACAGCCCTAATGACAACTAATCGATTAATCGTTGCAGCTCTTGTATCTGGTATGAAACTTGAGGTTTTGGGGGGTTTTGGCTGGAGCCTCCGTTTTTTCATTATATACCTCATTATTCTTACTTCCATACAGTTCTTCTGGACCGACACGATGTAAACCTTTTTTGGGTGTTTTCCATTTCTAGTTGATTATTAAGCTACTAGGAGGGTGTGTGTTCGAGATATGCATATTTGTACTTGGGGTGGGTAAATTTCACACCATTGAGATAATACATCTTTGCCAACTATTTAAAAGGAAGGGCATTATTAGTTTTGTGTGTGCTTGTCCAGATTTATCGGAACAGACGATATGTGAGGGGTAAAGACATATTCGGTAAATGAGGACACAGAGGTCCAGGCTGAGTTGGTGAGGCCCTGCCTTTCTCCAAAATGGGATTTTCAGAATTCTCTCAATTCCAGGCAAGCCGCTCCTGTTGCAGAGGGGAAGTGCTGCCAGCAGCCATTCTGCACACTCTGTCTTCATATTGATCTGCCTCTGGGCTCCAGAAATGGGGATTCCTTAAAGCCAGTCGTAGTCTAATGACATTACTCAACACCCCCCCACCCACCACTAACCACCCTCCCCACTTTAGAGCTCCCTTCGCTCCACATTTTCCCTTCCTCTCACTGTTATCTAATTAAAAGCATTTCTATAGAGGGTTGGTCTTGGCCTCCAGGCGTGGGGTACGGACATGGCAGCTAGCCGGGGGTTGAGTGATGGTGTGTGTGTGTTCATGCGAGCAATCTTGGGTGCATGTCTGCGCGTGTGTGCATGTACGTGTCTCTCAAATAGGCTTACTGCTGGCTGAGCTGGTGAACCAGGAAAAGGGTTAAAGCAGTCCATGGACAAGCGGTCATGCAGGAGCATGAGCTTAACTAAGACTGGGCTGCAGGAGGGGAGGTAATGAGAGGGGGGGGGGGGGACATGATACTGGGTCAGGGGGTATAATACAGAACTTTTAGGGAGTGGTTATAGATAGTGAGAGAGAAGGGATGGGGGGAGTGGTCTCATTGTGGGGTTGTTAGATGATATCAGTTCATTCTTTGTTTCCTAACCGCCTGTTGTGCTCCTATTATACAACACAGGTGAGTGTGTCTTTGTACTATATTTCAGGTGACGGTTTTAGCTTTTTGTCTCTCAGATAAAATCTTGAGCCGAAACGAGTCATTTTTTGAGACAGACACAGACAGACAGACAGAAAGCGACAGGATTCCTCAAGTGCTTTGGGATTTTCCCAATTCCCACCTTACAGGCTGAGGCACAGAGGAGAGGGAGGGGAGGGAGAATAATGGGAGGGATGCAAAGGAGGTGGGCTAAATAAGAGAGGAGGGAACGGGGGACACAAAAAGAAGCAGGATAAAAAAAGAGTCAGACTCTTGAGCATAGAGTCGAAGCAGGTGGTCAAAAGAGTCAGTGTAGATATGCTCTGCAAGTGAGCGGAGTGTGTCGATTGGATAAAGAGTGTGAGCAGCCTTTAAAATAGATTAGATGCTCAATTTTCAGCAGTGCGAGTCTGTAGATGGACCTTTTGAGCTTCGCTTCTTTGGCTCGTGAGTATCATTTTGCCAAATAACTCCACATTGTGGCTCATCGTGTTATTTTGCTTTTATCACACTTTCTATTTCATTGTCTTCCCTCAATGTGTGAAAGACCAGATATGCAAATAGTTAATGTACAGTATAGAATAAACACAATTAATACATTCCTTTTGAAATGGCAAAGACGCACATTTTAGCCACGCATTTGGGATTTTTAGCTGCTGTCATTCAGCCAAGCATGATGAATTGAAATGAAACTGTACCTCCTGTATTGTGACTGCGAATGGTAGTGAAAGGTTAGCTGTATCTTCTTTTATAGAAAGTCTAATTTAAGCCATGTTTTTAACTAAGAAGTTCTGACCTTATCATTTTACGAGAATGTTCGCTTATTAATTTTTTTTATTGAAAAATGAGCTAAAACAGGCTGATTCAACACATGTTACATGAAGTTATAACATGGCTAAATTAATGATCTGACTTAAGATGAGGTTTTAAATAAGATAAGAAATACATTTTTCCTACATCTTTATGAATAAATTTGACGTTTGCATGTTACAACATAGTGTTGATCACAAGTACCGTCTTACAGCAATTAACTGGTTGTTGATTAAACCCAATTAAAACTGTGACTGCTCTATTAACTAAATGTAAACACACCTGATCATGGTTGAATGAAAACTCATTAGCGTTTGCATTCCCTCTTATTAGTCCTTTCACCTTGACACAATAGGTTTTCAGTGACTGGAAAGCCACGGTCCGTGGGGAGGCGCGTTATCAGCCACATTGACTCACAAGAGGCTACACGGCTGAACTCTGCTGCGCTCCATTGTTGTGCTATTTGCATGGGCCAGTATGATAACGGTGGCCTCCCTGAGCCGTGGCTGGCTTCATTCTCTCGTGTGGACAGAGGCGCAGGCTCCCCTCAGTTCACCCTCTGACACACACACACGCACACACACACCCTAATCCCACACCAGGGCAGCCCAACCTAGCCTGCATTCCTCTCCATGTTCACCTGATAAGTGGGATATGTGTGGGTGTTTTTGTGTGGGTGTGAAGTCTTTCTGTGTGGATCCGCTGTAGTCTCCTTCAGATAAACACTGATACTATTTCTCCACTCAAGGTTGGAGTCCATTGGTGTAGAGATGCTATTTATACAGTATTGGGGATTTTCCTGTGTTGTGAATGAATCACTGAGCTTGAATGATTGCTTTAATAATAGATTTTCCCCTATACCATAAATTACATCCTCCTACTAAAATATTTTTTGAAGATATCGATAGCATTGCCCTCTCTGGAGCCATGAACTATTAGTGTTTTGTCATCTTTTTGGTCTTTTAAACTTAAGGGACTTATTCTGAGTCATCGGCCTAATTATGTGCTGAGATGGAAAGAGCACTTCACATTCTGGCACTGCAAAGAGTGTCATTAGATCCTCCAGAAATAAGACAAGGTTGCCTCTCCTGCTTCATTATAAGATGTATGTCCTTCCATCGTATCTTCTCCTAGACACACTACTCTAAAATAACTGTCGACTGGTTGGCTTTTCATATAACTAGACAGCACAGTACAGTAGGAGGATATTAGCAGCAGACAGCCGTCCGTCTGCTGGCGCTGTCTTTGAAATTAGTTAGGTTGGTCACATGATTTGCGGTGAAAGGCAGGGTCAGGGGTCACAGTGACGGATGTGGGCTTAAGATTACAGGCTTGGGGGTAGGGTCAGCACGGTCAGTGCTGCCTTTCAAGTGAGCAGAGGCAGAACACAAATCAAACACTAAACTTTTATTGAAGATGGTTAAACAAGTTCCATGTTATTATCCAGTTGTGAGTAACAGAAGGAAACGGTGTGTTTGGAAAAATGGTGCCAGAGGTCCCGATGGTGTCCTCATCTGGATGACAGGTCATGGAAAGATGTAGAACACCTGGTAAAGATAAACTTAGGAGAGAAAGAGTGGCAGAGGGACTGGAAGAGAGTGGGGAGATTGTTAAAATGGCTATAAATTAGTAAAGGACTAATTTCCTGAAGAAAATGTTAAGTGTTCTCGCTGAAATATGCATGTGCAAACAGATCAAAATGTGAAATGAAGGGGCGCCTTGGTAGAGCGGGCACCTACAGTATATACCAGGGCTGGGTCCTTACCGCAGCAGCCTGGGTTTAAATACGCCTCTCTTTGCTGCTAGTCGCCCCCCCCTCTCTCTCCCCTTTTTCAGTCTATCCACTGTCCAATCAAATAAATGCCAAAAAGCCCTAAAATAATCTTTAAAAAAATGTGAAATGAAGTGTAAGCATTAAAAAGAGCTGAAGTGTAACTGTGTGTTCAGATAGTGTGAAACCATTTTTTGCAAATGCATACAAAGTCAACGTGAAGACTAGATAAGATGCAAATTTGGCGCAAAGACGCGTTTGCACAAGTTAAAAATGTTTAAAATTGATAGAAAGATTTGTGCGTATCCCGGGGCTTTATGAATCTGCTTCATAAACGTACAGATGAGTAGAAAAATTAGAGACTAGAGAGATATTACAGAAGGAATTGGTGAGTTCTGAGTTCAGCTATAGCATTCAGCTAACTGTTTGGCCAGGCGATCATTTTAAGTGTGGAGAGTAGGCCTGCACGATATGAGGAAAATCTGTGATGTTTTATAACATTGTTTAATATTTCAATGACGATATGACTTGCGATAAATAAATATTATTGAAGTTTGCATATTAGCTATAGGTACATTTCCTATGTTGGTCTGGTTGTCTTTAAATTTAGAACTGGATTAGAATTGAATATTTTTAATATAAGTAGACTAAATGTTTCTAGAGCAGCAACAGTAATATTTACAACAATAAAGTTACTATATAAACTCATTAATGTCTCAGTGGAAACAAATCTAAAATGTCACTAAAATCAACCATATCCCTGACATCAAAATACTGAGTGAAGCTTAGGAAGAATTAAGAACACAGACGTCAGTCAGTATCAGTCCTTCCTCCTGTCCTCTGTCCTCCTCCCTCTGCTGACGTGATTCACTGCCTGCAGGTAACGCTGGTAGAGAGAGGAGGGGCTGCTTTGTCTCAGCCAGCAGATACGTTTACAAGAATTTGCTAAAAGTTAAGATATGTGGAAAACTAAGCTAAACAGTTAGACTACATACAGACAGCTTTTGTTTTAGTTTGTCTAGCCAAGGGTTATGTTGTGCCCATAGATGGTTGTCTGTTTTACTCTAAATGGGATCATAATTTACAAAATTAACATCATGCTGTATTGAAGAAGACTTGAAACTAGTGATTGAGACCATAAACTCGTGTTTACATTGTTTACTGAGGTGATAAATCAAGTGAGAAGTAGGGTCATTTTCTCATAGACTTCTATTCAATCAGACTTTTTGCAACCAGAGGAGTCGCCCCCTGCTGGCTATGAGAAAGAATGCAAGTTTAAGACACTTCCACATTGGCTTCACTTTTCAGACCCAGAGGTTGCTCACTGGTTGTGCCTATACTTTATCAGGGTAATAAAATATAACACAGAGGCTCCATAGAACAACTTTATTTCTCCAACCTTGTCAATAACAGCACATCACCACTTCACTCCTTCCATTCCACTCTTAACAATAAAATCCTCGGACACATACATTGGAACACTGCTTACTAGAGGGAACTAGTCACGGGCTAGATCTGAGTTTTTTCCCAGAACACTTGAATTACAATATGCTGAAAGGTTATTATAGAATTTTTGCCCAATGATGCCAAAAACATGTTGCCTACTCAAGCTTTAAGGCTTATGTTGTTGCTCAGTTCTGACATCAGCCATGTTGACAACTGCGTCAAGAAAGAACCTGTCTGGGGCCCTCTGAGTGTGACATCATTCCCATGCCCTCCATTTCAAGTTGGCACTGTTGAGGTGGTGATATTATGGCAGCATTGTAAGCAGCACAGTGTTCATTAGGGGTTGGTCCATCTTAACTTGTTTTGTGTCGTTGAGACGGCAGAGAAGGAGAGCCACAGGGAAAGGTTTTCAGGAAGTAAGCCAGGGAAGCAGTCGGTATAAAGGCTGGTTGTGGTGTCCCTCCGTGCAGACGGCCGGGTCCATTAATGTGCAGGATCTCAAAGGGAGGAAGGCCAGAGTGCTGCAGCCATTCAGCTTGAGCCAAACACACAACCAGACCCTCCTACTGAGGTTTCTGCAGCCACAGCCTCGACTGTGGCTCTGATGTCATCTCAGAGCAATTCCTTCCCCTCTTCTCTTCCAAACCCTGCTGTCTGCTGGGAGACCCCGCCACCCCTGCCCACCCAACCACACACACACACACACACACACACACACACACACACACACACAAACTTACTTTCTATATTCTACCACCTATATGAACACTGCGTTAATCGAAGACTTGGAAATGGACTTGATACCTCACTATATCAAATTACTCTCCCTGGCACAATGTATACAAAGGCTGTTTTGTATTGTAAGAATACCGCTCAGAGTCATTAGGACCGATTTTTGGGGGGCCTGCGGCTGAATAGGGCATGGTAATGGAGCAGTGGGAGAGCTGACAAAAGCTGCCCACCACCCCCTCCTCACCAGCCTGGCTCTGAATGTAGTGTTTAAACACGTAAGGTGACAAGGAGAGCTGCTTGTCTAACAGTGTGTTCGTGCGTCCGAGGCTCTGGGAAGACGATGAAGGGCATGACTGGAATACATTGTAGAGTCAGAGGTGTCATTAAGCGAGTGGTGGAATGACTGTGTGGGTTGCCAGCACGTGTGCGTTTCTCTCTTGCCTCCCTAAAACACACGCTTGAGAGCTCTGTACCGCTTTGTGCCAATACCTCAAAACAAATTGGCTCAAGAGCACCATATTTAAAACAAACAAACATATTTTTATTTTTATGTTTGACTTTGAGGTGGATAAATGGACTGATAAATGCTTCTCTGCACCACTCTCACTGTTTCCCTGCCACCGTCTCTCAGTCCTTCCATCCTCCTCACTGTCTTAACTCTGACTTTCCACCGCCACTCGGGTCAAGACTTAAAGCAACCATTCAATTTAAAAAACCCTGGAATCTGACTTGCATTTCGGGCAGGCGTCCAAACAAACCGCAGCCGCTTGGGTAGACAAATCAGATTCCTCTGTTCTTGCCACTGGGGGCCCTTCTGTTTTCAGTGAGAACGTCTGACAAAGAGTCAGCTGGGGCTGCAATAGAAAGCATTCACACTGAGATTCAGAACCATAAGGCATAACCAGTCGTGGGCAGATATGTCAAAAGGGTGCTCTTAGAATGCAGGTCAGAGACGAAGCTGACCTCAGGGGTTGAGGAAGGATAAGGATGAGAGGGAGAGGGAGGGGGAACACACACACACTGAGAATTTGTTGGTAGGGGGTTGTAGTGGCCAGACAGGCTGTTCGGGCAAAGGCTGGTCCCCTGATGGGTGTCTTTCAGTGTGCCCAGGCTGGGTGGGAATGGGATCTGACGGGTGTGAAATGGTCCTCTCTCCCAGTGACCCAGGCCCCTGCTAGGTCCAGCCTGCTAACACTGTCGCTTTGTCCTTCAGATTCTCAAAGAGCCTGTATATCAAAGGACTCCTAATGACGGAGCTGGGAATGTATGAATGCTGTAGGAACTCTGATGGCATCATTGATGACATTCAGTTAACATTTTTTGATTATAACGACGTGAAAGGCACAAGAGATTTGAGATGGGCGTTGCTGGGATGCCTGATGACTGTGATTTGTGCAAGTGGTGCTAAAATATGACTTTTAAGGACATGAAACTCCTGAGTCGATGACTTCTAGAAACTACTAGCAAACTTGTTATAACAAGCCATTCTAGTTTCTTGAGAAAACAGTATGTCATCTATTTTGTCCCTTTATCAGCTTGTGCAGTATGTTGCATGTGATTTTAAAAAAAAAACCTCCATGAGATACATTTCCTTGGAATCTGATTAAATCACTTACTGATCTGAGCACGTTCCTGTGATTAACCACATCTTGTCGGAGATGATGACATCCATTTTGTTTGCTGGGAGAGAACAGATGGGCAGCATTGGCAGAAAAATGTCACACCGAATGCAAATATAGCACCTTGTTGTTTGTGTGTTTGTGGCTGTTCTGACTGTTCTTGCTCTTTCCCTCTGCTTTAAAAGGACGCACACCTCATCGGTGGATGATGACGATAATGGTTTTACTTTTTTCATGTACGGATATCTGAATGCACACAGATTGGAGGCAGCCTGATGTATTGTTTTGTCTTTAGAATGAAAGTCACACCTCATTCCTTCAGACGAATATCAGTAAAATTTAAGACTATAATCGCTTCAGAAACGCAGGACTGGATTTAGAGAGAACAGGGATAGGATGAACACACAGTATCTTAACAATAAGGCATGTAATGGAGAATGTTGGCTATTGTCACTGGAAAGATTATCCTCCAAGGTGTGGTTGACTTGTCTGTCAATGTGGGATAGTGTGCAGAAAAATAACAAGGACACAGTTGTTGTGGTTCACCTTGGCATTTTGTTTGTCTTCACACACAAAGCTTAGTGTGGATGGATGCAGCTCAACCTCTGACTTAAACACATCACCATGACAACACAGCTATGACTTTGTTGTCACTTTTATAGTATCTGGCACAACATAGCTTTCTGTCGTTAAACCTAGCATGCTGTGTAATATCATCCCTCTCAAGTGTGACTTAATCTAGCTCCTGCTTCTTTCTAGTGACACGTCTTTTCAAGTGCTAAAGACTTTCTTAGCCGAACAAGGGTAGTAATCTGCTAAAAATTCCTGGAAGGAAGACTCGCCCACGTGATTAAAACTACAAGAGCTTGATAATACAGATAATGACAGGGTCAGCCAAGGAAAGGCTCCCACTAATACTAGAGTTACTATGGAGAAGGGAAAGGGAGACATAGTGAAGAGAGAGATGGGGAAATTAGATGTCTTTTTTTCAAAGGTTGATCTTTCAAACCTCTACCATGTGTGATTTGAGACTTAAAGTGGCAGTAGGCAGAATGTTTTTGGCATCATTGGGAAAAAAATTCCATAATAACCCTTTCAGCATATTGTAATTCAAGTGTTGTGAAAGATAACTAGACTTCTGCACCTCGTCGTGGCTCTGTTTTCAGGCTTTAAAAAATCTAGCCCGTGACGGGAGACTTTGGCCAATCACAGGTCATTTCAGAGAGAGAGCGTTTCTATTGGCTGTTCATTCAACGGAGGCAGCTGTCAATCACTCGCAAACTCCGATCAAACAGTCAAACTAGGCAGCACTGATCAAATATTAATTAATAGTTACTGTAATGCCTATTTCTTGCCTCACATGTTTTCAGAAACATCTTGTAGTGTACTATTTAGCTGTAAATTTTTTTATTTTTTTTTTCAGATTATCTGTCTCGTGCATTACTGTCAGGATATAGCGACCGTTTTATAAAAATAACTTTTTTTAAATCATATTTGCTCCCAATTCTACTCGCTGCTGCTTTAAATAAAGGCAAGCAAAGCAGCAGAGGGAGAAGGAGTTCTCTTGGCAAACGTTTCGGTGCGTTCGCCACGTCGCTGCAGCTGACTCATCTCCTCTGTCCGCCTGTTGTTGTTCCTGCTGTCGTGAAGCTGTATATGTTGGAATTTGCTTTGAAATCGGTTGTTAGAGAGAGCATGACATCCCCTATGCACACCTGAGGCCACTGACATCCAGGTGTAGTTACCTGGGAATGACCTGTCTAATGTGGCATGACTTGGCCCTTACTACCATTTTCTAACAGTCTGAAACAGCAGCAAATTATATACAAAGCTGTGCATAACATTCAGGCGTTTCTTTAACTTTGCTGTTCAAAAGTTGCTAAAAGTTTCTTTCCATTTCTCAATGCTCTCCTTTCCTCTTCCCCTGCTCTCCAGATCCAGAATGCTGAGAGGAGGATGAATCCCCCAGGTCATCTGAGACATCCACGTGTCTTTGCTGCTGTCCCTCCCCGACAGCCCTCTTGTCCCACTGGGGCGCCATCTGCCTCCCCACGCTCCCCCCCTTGCCCGGCTCCCTCCCCCCTCCCCTGCCCACAGTAGTGGCCATCCCAGAGGGGAGGAAAGGCGAGCCAGCCCCTGTAAATATGCCTGGATGGAGGTCTCAGTGGCGTCTCGTCCTGCTGAACTCCCTGACCTGTGGCCTGGAGATCTGCGTGGCAGCTGGGATCACATACGTTCCCCCGCTGCTGCTGGAGGCCGGAGTGGAGGAGCGCTACATGACCATGGTGCTAGGTATGAAAGAAAGAGTGGGATCTGGTTACCAGGCATCTTTGCTACCTCATAGTGTGTGTGTGTGTGTGTGTGTGTGTGTGTGTGTGTGTGTGTGTGTGTGTGTGTGTGTGTGTGTGTGTGTGTGTGTGTGTGTGTGTGTGTGTGTGTGTGTGTGTGTGTGTGTGTGTGTGTGTGTGTGTGTGTGTGTGTGTGTGTGTGTGTGTGTGTGTGTGTGTGTGTGTGTGTGTGTGTGTGTGTGTGTGTGTGTGTGTGTGTGTGTGTGTGTGTGTGTGTGTGTGTGTGTGTGTGTGTGTGTGTGTATGTATGCAAGTGCACGTGTTTTGCTTCTGCTTGCACACACTCTCAAGGATAGACCGCTGAACTGCTGGGGTTCGATCACCTACTTTGTGGCTTGTTTATTAACCACATGAGTGAGTGTTTCAAATGATAGATTGTTATAGCCCTTGAGCACCATTTATTCACTTTACGATACTTAGTGTATTGTCGAAGGGCTGAAAAGAAATGAGATTTTATTTTAATCAGTCTGAATGTTTTGTTTGCTGTGGTTACATTAAAGCCATTCACCTGACCCGGGTGGTTTGTTTACACAGAACCATCTGAGAAGCCACCGTAGAGAGGTACAGGGATGACGTATTTTTGTAAGCCAACCAGGAAGTTAGCATTGCCCTGGGTTCCTTCGACAAAAAGCCAATGGGATTTTTCCATTTGGTTTTGGATTATTGCAGAAAATAAGCTTTGTGGCAAACACACGTTTATGATACTTACACGTTTTGTTCAGCAGGATGATCTGCACAGATGACGAGATTTTGGCATCGGAAGCGTTCTGGTTTCCGTTTGTAATCCGAGTAGTAGTGACCAATCATGTTAAAGCAGGCTTCGGTTGAATGGAGGTAAACAGTCCGTGTGGAGAGCAAAAGAGGCGGAATGCGTTGGTCGAAATGCATGTCTCCGAACCCACCACCTATCGTCTGATGATGATTTAGCTTTTTATGGTCTAAAATTAGCTTGTAAACTGGCTACTTGTGAAATCCGGTTGTACACGTCGTCTCTCAACTCAAACTCTCAAGTTGCTAATCAGACTGTAACACAAAAGCAGTCTTTTATCCGCTGGTTACACCAAAACCCGTCGTCAATAGGCTCCAAGATTGGTTCTGGCTATGCAAGACTAGTCTGGAACTAGAACTGGCAGAAACATTTAGGACAGGACGTGGACAGCCATATACTGATATTCAAAAGCAGTTTTCACTGTAGCAGCACTTTAGAGGCATAGTAACCCTGTTGTTAAAAACACCACTCCTTGGTAAAAAGTGTAGGAGGTTAGAATGATGAGCCACTAAGTCTGTGCTCCTCTGACATTACACTTAAAATAGGGCTGCACATTGGTGCCACTGAAAAGCATAGAGAACACACGCCCCGAAAAATACAAAACATTGTTTTCGCCAGCTGAAAGTACTTCAGATGTGGAGAATCCGTCTGGAGTTTAAACATGTATTCATTGCCAAACGTTTAAAATACATTTATCAACCAGGCAGCATGTGTTTGAATCCACAATGCTCGTCTTCTGTTTTGTCCTGAGGGAAACGGTTTAAACAGAGAGGTCACAGACATTTTCCCAGCATAATCTCACCGTCGCTAAACTTCAAAGTTTTAAATTGCTGTTGTGTCAGACTGCTGCTGAACCAAAGAAACATTTTTTATTACCAGAAGCTACTTTAAAGTAATATTGAAAGGCACCTGTTGGTGACAAAATGTGACACAATTTAAGCAACTATGATACCACCCAAATGCAATCCATAATATACCAGTCATGTTGAGACTTTGTAAGAGAGGCTTTGAGTTTGTGGGTGCTGTCTCATTTTGCTCTGAATTGCAAGCTGTTTTTTTTTTTGTGGAAAAATACAAGAAAATGTTTACAAAATGCAATCCAACACACCACAATCTACAGCCTCAAAAATGAGTGTACTGGGGAGGTGAATCAGGGACAGATTCAATACTAAAAGAACATTGTAAGCCTCCAATCTAGGGTGACTAACGCGTACACTTTTTACATAAAAGATACAAAACATTTTACTGATATCATTTTTTTTTTTTTACAACCATCGTATCCAGGAATTCTGGGAAGAGCCGTGAAAAGTAGCTAATTTTGCTCTGTGGCGTTGTGCAAAAGTGGATACACACACCACAAACTAGAGAGAGAATGTGCAGCTGATGACCGCTCCATTATGTCTGGCTAACGTATAATTCAGTTTTGCCTCTGGTTGTGTATTTGTGGCTTTAGTTGCCTCGGACCTTTCAATCTAACAATAGTCTGCAAGGATTTACTAAAACTCTTCCTAAATGCAAACATTAAGACAGATAGGTTTGTCTCTTGAAAAAGGTCAGTCACAAATTAGCAGCATGTGTGTTAGCATCACCCATATGCTATATATTCTGCACACTGTAACTGAGAACTTACTTGAATGCAGTGTGAATAGTTGCATTATCCTAGCCCGAACGGCATTCACATGGTCTTCACTAAAGGCGTCTCTTTGAGATATTGTCTTGTGACTACGCAGATGATGAATACAATTCCACCAAACCAAAAGGCTCCGTGTGGATGACAGAAGTGACTGTTCAAGTATAAAGAACAATATACACTTCTCCTCCTCCGTTTCTGCAACAGCTGCTGGTGATATGAAGAAAAATGATTTCATTGTAGAGTTCCTCCCAAACAGCCTGCACTGTAAGCCAGTCTGGAAACAGCACTCAACCCAATTCTCATCTCCCTGTATTATAATGGAGTGCCAGAGTGTTATTTGAATGAAGATAGATATTGTGTCCTGGGAGGGTTAAAGCTAATTTCCCCAAGCAGTAGTGTCAGGTTCTCAGATGGCTGCTTTCCACTTTATCTAATAGCCATTTGTTGGCTGCTTCATCCTCCAGTTGTTACTTTCTTTCTCTAGTTTCCTCTCTGCTGGTGGAGCAGACACTCCATGCTTTTAAACACTGAGGTGTCAGTTACTCTTGTTACTTTAAGCATATTTAGGTCTGTATTTAAGCACATTGAGGAATGTGACACGTTTTATATTGGGTGGGATCGAATTTGTGTGGTTAGGTTAGACGCCACACTGATTTGTGTGTGTGTGTAAACAGAGCTGGAAAGCAGCTTGCATTGTATTCAGATGCTGGAAAGCATAGAGTAGAGAGGAGAGCAAAATGTATTGTCCCAGTAGAGAAAGTCTGTTGCTTTGCTTTACATAAAAAAAAAACATCACAAAAACAACATGAAAACATAAGAGACATTTGACAATGCAAGATTTGACACTGACAAGGCAAGGCAGCTTAAAAAAACAAACCTGTAGAATTAAAGTGCTAAAAGTGCAACAGAGCATTAACTGCACCAAGATTAATCGTTAGAGTTAACCTCTTCCACTACTTCAGGATGCCGGTGCCCTCAGCCGAATTTACTGTCTTTCAGAGGCTGTAGCAGGCTCAGTTTTACAGTGAAGGCACTAGTATCAAACATAAGGGATCCATTGGTACTGTGAGAGAAAATACCATGTCCCTTTGTGTAGAATTTGTGTACTCAGATAAATCTGAATACCCTGGGAAAGCACAGACTGTACTAGTTTAGATACATTACTTATCATCCTCGCCTCTTCACTCTGCTAAAACTAGCTAATCACAAGTAACTCTTTTTAACAATAGACAATGCTTTCACTCAGAAGCAGGGTGGAAGGTGTGGGCTACAAGGGGGGGAAGGCTAAACCAAGATTATAAAGAATGATGTAGTGAGGGAGCTCTTGGTCTTTGTACACTGACTTGTCTGCTGTATGAACCCAAATGCATTTGCTTAATAAATGGTATTTGCTTCTTTTATCTGAATGACCAGAGACTGTTTATTAGATAATTTCTCTAACAGTACCAACCATGACATTCTAACAATTTGGGAAATAGGTTAAATAACACTCCGAAGTTAGGCTAACTTTTGGAGAGGAAAAACTGGCATGGCCATTTTCAAAGGGGTCCCTTGACCTCTGACCTCAAGATATATGAATGTAAATTGGTTCTATGGGTACCCACGAGTCTCCCCTTTACAGACATGCCCACTTTATGATAATAATGCTGTTTGGGGCAAAACCCATGCAGTTTTTTTACATGCAGTATAATTGTGTTATTTTCGCCTATTTAAAAAAAAAAAAAGGTTTCTGCATACTGAGGTTCCTAAACAGTCTTGTAGTTGCATAAATTGGGTATGACTGTAAAGCTGAGACTCTTGTGGATCCAATGAGCCCAATTGTATTTATGTTTGATGATGTTAGTCTCCATAGTAGCCATTTCATTGTAGTGAGACCATTTTGAAACTTGACCTCACTTTATAAAATGACCTGTGGTGACCTCTAGGATAATTGCAGCCTCATGAAATTTTATAGCCACAAACTACAGACCTAAGGCATTCAGAGGATGGATGGCTTTCCTAGGTAGACTGTCAATAAGGGGGTTTCTGAGCAGTTTCCAGAACAGAATTGCTGGCCATCCAATCAATGAAAAATTTTATTCTTGCAGAAATCTCCAAATGTCAAAAGTACCAAATCGCAGCATGGCTTTTTCTATGGTGTTCCTCAAGGTCTTGGTGTCATAATGTGGTATTTTGGAGGGATTATTGATCATTTTTATCAAGTCTCGAGTGGTAAAAAATGATTAAATTTAGTACCAAATCTGTGTAACAAATGGTATCAACCCAAAAATTGCTGTAGCAACTTAATGAGATATAATTTAGCATGTGAATGGCCATCATACACTTCTATTGTAATGTTTTAAGCCCTTATACACTTTATTTTAATAAAAAAGTTAATTAATTTGATATGATAGCTTCAAGTGGTTTGATTAGCACACAGAGTCTTCTTCCTGATAGCAGAAGTTCGTATTCAGAGAAGAGGGGCTGTTGAGAATCTGCAATGATTGCTTGTTTCATGACTGCCTGCTCGTACCGGCTCTGTATGGGCTCGTAGTCTTTCTTCCCTATTACCTTTGTAGCTGTTTTGTGCATGCTGGCAAGCCTGCTTTTCAGTTGCATTATACTGTGCATGCTGTAATTCAGTGTCTAATGATGTTCTCTACGATTGTCTGGTAGAACATCAACATGATCTGGCTGCTCACTCCATACAGCCTCAATCGCATGCTTTTGTGTGTGTGTGTGTGTGTGTGTGTGTGTGTGTGTGTGATGTATAGTATATCAGAGAGTAGTGAGCAGCTACTAGGTGGAAAGAGTGTGTCTGAGACCATAAGTCTTACAGTTGTAGATGGGGAGGATTGTCATGATGGGCCTTGTATTGTTTGTATTTTCTGTTTTACGACCATGTGAAGGAGGACAGAGATGAATTCACAATATGGCCGCACACAAAGTGATGAGAAACATTGGAATGGAATAGAAGGTCGGCGGTTTGATTCCCGACTCCTCCAGTTCACATGTGGAAGTGTCCTTGGGCAGGATACTTAACCCCAAATTGCTCCCGAAGGCTGTGCCATCGGTGTCTGCATGAGTATTTAGATTAGATCCTGATGGGCAGGTTGGCACCTTGCAATCAGTGTATGAATGTGTGAATGAATCGGTGAATACTGACATGTAGTGTAAAGCGCTTTGAGTGGTAGGAAAACTAGAAAGGTGCTATATAAATGCAAGTCCATTTGCCATCCATTTAAACACAATTGTGCTGGTCTATAATGAAAACTCCACAGGGTTCCTTTTTAAATGTCAAACTCTATCCCCGAGATTGGGTCGTTTTCGATATTGCATGCGTGTCTGTATGCAAAACATCGCGTGTACCATGGCGTGTTCTAATTAGCCAGACCCGACCACGTGTGGAGCATGAGCTGAGGGTGGGTTACCTTCAGGCAGCACGCCATCTGTAGGAACCATCACCAGCAGTCAGCAATGTTGGCAGGGGGGCACATGCTGTTCACTCCCTGGTAGGGCAGCAGGACCGGTAGAAAGCAGGCTGAAAAGAAAACAGTCAACCATACATAGAATCTGAACAGAGATTTGATCGACACCTGTGTTTTTGGCCTGGGATATTGTGAAAATCTGCTTGGAGTGGAAACGCAATGTGTGATTTAAGGATTTCAGTGTGTTAGTGTTTCAGAAGGAAATTACCTTGTTCCTCTTATGCAGTCTGTGTCAAACGTTGTCGGGATGTCTTTCTACTTTGTCCACATCCTCTTTGCTGTTTGTCCTCAACTAGGGCTGTCAAAGTAACACAATAACGCGTTAACGCGTAAATTTGTTTTAATACCAATTATTTCTTTAACGCATTAATGCAACTTGTGATTTTTAGTTTGTGGCTTGTCGCAAAGGAGGCTAAATAGCTCTCCAAACTTGCCCTAAATTTTGGCGAAGAAACTGGCATGGCGATTTTCAAAGGTGTCCCTCGACCTCTGACCTCAAGATATGTGAATGAAAATGGGTTCTATGGGTACCCACGAGTCTCTCCTTTACAGACATGCCCACTTTATGATAATCACATGCAGTTTTGGGCAACTAATGGTCAAGTCAGCACACTGACACACTGACAGCTGTTGTTGCCTGTTGGGCTGCAGTTTACCATGTTATGATTTGAGCATATTTTGTTATGCTAAATGCAGTACCTGTGAGAGTTTCTGGATAATATTTGTCATTGTTTTGTGTTGTTAATTGATTTTCAGTAATAAACATCTATATACATTTGCATAAAACAAGAATATTTGTCCACTCCCATATTGATAAGAGTATCAAATACTTGACAAATCTCCCTTTAAGGTACATTTTGAACAGATAAAAATGTGAGTCTTGTGTGTAATTGATTGACAGCCCTATCATCAACATATTCTATTCTTTGTCAGTGTTGTCTCTGACTTCTTCTGTGTATCCCTGACTCTGTCCACAGGTATCGGTCCAGTGCTTGGCCTCATATTCATCCCTCTGATTGGCTCTGCCAGTGACCACTGCAACAGCAGTTATGGCAGACGACGGCCTTTCATCTGGTTGCTGTCTTTAGGAGTCCTTCTGGCACTTTTCATCATCCCCCACGCTGACGTACTGGCTGCACGCCTGGCCTGGGGTGGGCGCACCTTCCAGGTACAATACCTGTTTATTGTTTGTCATCATTTTGGTGAATTCTACCTACGAAGCACCCCTGATAAGAACCAAACTTGTGTTCTACCATTTGCTACAGGTGGGCTTCCTTATCCTTGGGGTGGGGCTCCTTGACTTTTGTGGACAAGTGTGCTTCACACCGCTGGAGGCGCTTTTGTCGGACCTGTACCGGGACGAGGAGGAATGCGGCCAAGCTTTCGCCATGTTTTCTTTCATGGTCAGCTTGGGAGGATGCGTGGGCTATTTGTTACCAGCGCTGGACTGGAGTAGTGGCCTGCTCTCTGTTTACCTAGGAGGCCAGGCCGAGTGCCTCTTCTCCCTTCTCACCCTCATCTTCATCTCCAGCCTGCTCATCACCATGAAGGTGTCCGAGGAGCCCTCGTGTGCCAGCAGTGGCTTGGCGGGGTCTGGATCTTTACTGGAGTCGGGAGCCGGCACGATAGAAGCCGGCCGGTGCGGCGTGCCGCGCTCATGCTGCTACCTGCTGAAGTGCAAGCTGAGGTTGCTGAAGTCTGGACCGTTGTTGTGCCTGCTGAGAACATGCTGGTCCATGACGCCGGCCATCTACAGGAGCTACTGCCACGTCCCGCGGGTGATGAGACAGCTGTGCGTGGCTCAGCTCTGCAGCTGGATAGCGGTCATGTCTTTTATGCTTTTCTACACAGACTTTGTGGGAGAGGGCCTGTACGAGGGCGTGCCCAGTGCATTACCAGGAAGTGTGTCCAAGCAAAGATACGATGAAGGTCAGATTTCCTCTTTGTACAGTGTAATAATGTCATGTGTTGTATGAGCTCATTTGTCTTCAAAAAGAATCTTCCTAAATGCATAAGTTGTAGGGGTGTATTTAATATCTTTACACATGAGTATTGTGATATTATGTTTTGTGATACTGTATCGATTCTCCAAAACACTGTATCGATTTTTAATTAACCTCTTAAAAAGCTGACGGTCATACTTCCATGTTGCGAAGGAGGCTAAATAACGCCACACAGTTATGCTAAATTTTGGCGAGTAAAAAACTGGCATGGCCATTTTCAAAGGGATCCCTTGACCTCTGATCTCAAGATATGTGAATGAAAACGGTTTCTATGGGTACCCACAAGTCTCCCCTTTACAGACATGCCCACTTTATGAGAATCACATGCAGTTTGGGACAAAAACCATGCAGTTTTTTCAATGCAGTATAAATGTGTTATTTTTCCTATTCTAAAAATGGTGTATTTGAATATTTCTGCGTACAGGGGTCCCTAAACAGTCTTGTAATTACATAAATTGGGTATGACTGTAAAGCTGAGACTCTTGTGGATCCAATGAACCCAATTGTATTTATGTGTGATGATGTTAGTCCCCATAGTATGCCATTTCACATAGTGACTTTTAGGCTTGACCGCAGAGGGCCAGCCCTACAAACGCAAAAGTCTGTCACTGAGTGACTGAGTGATGAAGTCATACGATTGGTCGGCCAAGTGTTGGAGTTTCCTCATTGGCCGTTGTTCTTTCAAAATGAAGGGGCAGGGAACAGTCCTTTATGTAAATAAGCCCGTCCAGTGCGACGTGTCCGGCTCACGAAACTTGGATCAAGCTGTCAAACTAACGTTATAGTTCTAAAATGAAACGAGATTCAGCAGTGGCATAGCCTATTTCTCGCTTCAAATGTTTTCAGAAGTAGATGGTGGATTGTTTAGACGGAGAAAATTTATAAGCAGGCCGCCATGTTTTTTCCTGTTTGAAACAGCAAGCAGAAAACCAGGGACCAATCAAGTACATTCCTCGATAGGATATGTCACAGCTTGAACGACCAGTTGAGTGGAGCAGCGCGTCCCCTGATGTCCTCGCTGGACCTGGTGGACATGTATCGCTTGATTTAACATTATAGACATGACCACTGACTATTTGTGTAGCAATTTAGCCACAAATTCATAGACTGACCAGACACGGTCCAGCCATACACTCGGTTTTGACCGAGTTATGTTTTTATTATGTCTTTATATTATGACAGTTTTCTTAAAATTAGATTTTTCATAAATCGCAATATATCGCCTTACTAACAGTATTGCAATATATTGAATTGGAAAACCCGAGTATCATGATACATACTGTATCATATCGCTAGATTCTTGCCAATAAACAGCCCTAGTAAGTTGTGGTATACACACTAGATATTATGAGATGGTGCCTTCATTAATCTCTTCATGTTGATTTAGTTCTAAAACTCTTTACATTATGACATCACCGAGAATAAATCACCAATAGCATAGTATGAAACAAAATTCTGTTGCGCTAGTGAGACTTGAGACATTTCCTACCTTTGTCATCATGGCTTTACCTCAACCACCTGTCCACATAAACTGGCTTAGGGTCCATCTTGGCTGTTGCTGTCACAGCTGGGCAGGATGCACTCGCATTCCTCGGGCACAGGTGGAGGACAGAGACTGAGCCTGTGTTCCTGCATGCCTTCACGCCCTCCTGCCGTCCTCATTTAGGTTCCTGTCAAGGTATAGGACACATACAGCAAAGACCAGCCGTTAACATAGACTCTGACGAAAGACGTTACATGAGATGAGGTGAACATTTTTTGTAAATCCTTTGGGTACATAAGCCAATGTCAAGCCAATCCAAAGAATTTCAGGTATTTCTTCCCACCCCTGCACATTAGAAATGGATAACAAATACACACATAGCTGTATGATTCTACCTAAATATAACCTTTTAGATATACCCGACCAAATCTGTTGTCAGGGTTGAAAGAGGGAGACTTCTGTCTTTGGTATATTTTACCAGACAGTGTTTGAGAAAGAACAGTAAAGGGGAAGAATGACGCTGAGGTAAACAGATGTGAGGCAGACCATCACAAGTTGCAGATGTATTAATATAGTGGGCCGTGCCTTTTAAGTCTCTTTTTGTTTACTCTTTTGCCAGACTTCCTATCTTGACACCATATGCCTCTCCCTTCCTCTGCTTTGCCATTATTTCACATTACTTAACTCTGTTCAGCTTCCCTTCTCATTTTATCAACCCTTTTCCTACTACCGTCCACCTGTTTTCTCATCCCCTAATCTTCATTCTCAACCTCACACCATTCTCCCTCTTTCATTTGACATTTTCATCCCTCTATCCACATTCTTTCCTCCTCCCTCTTTCTCCACTTCTATCTCCCTCCCCTACTTTGTTTACTTTTTTTTTTTTTTTACTTTTCCTCTGTCTCTCCTCCCTGTGCTCGCTGGACCACGAGGAATGTCGCACTCACAAAGAATTAATGTCAAGGAATCAGCGCACAAAGAACATGTTCATTCAAGTCCGGTAGACGGCCAAAGCACACAATTCTGAGATCTGTCTGAGCTGCGTTTGTTTAATCTGAAACCCAGCGGCTGTTATTAAACCATCATTCAGCTTACAGATGTTCCTCTGCATCAAGGTAATCTGCTTTGTCTGTAGTTGCATTGACTTTTTTTTACATCATTGTTTTAACAGTAACTACTTTTGTTTTTGTGATCATCTTTCCTACCAGGAAGGATTGCAAGGCAGAGTAGTTCTCTGTGAAGCTCGTACTACAGAAACAGACATTTTCCCATGGTGCAGCAGTCCTCCTGTGCACAGATTCTGTAGCATTCTGGCTCGGGCCCATATCTCGCAGGGCTTGAATTTCGGTCCTCATTAGCTTCTGTAGTGTTTGTAAAGTGGGCTCGGCAGCTTTGCTTTCTAGGAGTAATATGATCCACATACTCCTTTCACATAAGTGATTCTCTGCTCTGCTGCTGAACTTGTGACCCACACTGTTCACTGAGAGAAGGCTGAGAGATCAGGCTGATAGCAGGCCGAAATAAATAGCAGTCCAGACATGTCGTCACTCCAGCTTCCAAAGATTAGTACTAAAGTAAAAATAATTAAGGGGTGAAATAAATATGAGGATAAACAGGGGGCACTATTAAAAATGGAACAATTTTCCCACAGTGAACAAAATCCCATAGTTGACAAAAATGTCTTAAAAATGTTGTCATTACTGGAAACTAGGGCTGTCAGTCAATTAAAATATTTAATTGCATGACTGGCCATAGTTAATGGCGATTAATCTCAAATTTCTCACACATTATTTATCTGCTCTGTGTGATTTGTCAAGTATTTAATACTCTTATTAACATGGGAGTGGGCAAATATGCTTGCTTTATGCAAATGTATATATATATTTATTATTGGATATCAATTAACAACACAAAACTTGCTGAACCTCACCGCTAGATGTTGCTAAATCCTACACACTGTTCCTTTTAGGTGTCACATTGCTTTTGAGGGTTGAGATTGTTTTTATCAGATGCAGGACATGATGCATCACTATAGTCAAACCTATCACTGACTAATAGACCATACTGTTAATGTATTTATTTTGGAATTAAAAACCTTTACACACCTTGCAGCAGGCAATTTAAATTAATCTAATTTGGCTTAATCCAAGTCTGCAACTCTTTCTCTGTTGTTTAAACTTTAAATTCTGCCTCGGTCAGGTGGGGAGACCTCATCCAAATGCCTGTTGTCTGGCTGGCTGACTGGGCCAGACTCGGGGCCAAGGGGCACGTTGCCTCGGTAAACAAGGACCGGACAGTGTGTGTCGCCCTCTCTGGTTTTTCAAGGATTTATCTAAGGTTAATGCTGTCTGTGACGGTCCAAGTCAGTCATCCCAAACAATTTGTCCGTGCCACAGAGCTCTGTGAATGTCTCCCCAACCGGATCTGCGCCTGTGTGTTTACGGGCCTGAGCAAACAGTGGTGTTTTAGCTCATCCAAATAGCTGTTAATGCATCACAGTTTCAAGTTTAAACATGGGGTTGGCAATCACGCATGCTGTGCATCTGTCACTAGATCTGGCCATAAAAGGAAAATTGTTTCGTTTCTGAATGGACAACAACAGCTGAGTCATCTACAGAGGATATAGAAGAGAAGCTATGAGTTTTATGGATTCGAAGATATATTTTTCTTTTCTTTCAGGTATCCGTATGGGCAGCCTGGGCCTCTTCCTGCAGTGTGCTACCTCAACCTTCTTCTCCCTGGTCATGAGTCGTTTGGTTCGCCATTTTGGCTCACGGTGGGTCTACATGAGCAGCATGGTGAGCTTCACAGTCTCTGCTTTGGTTATCTGCCTGTCCAAAAGTGTGGTCTTGGTCACTGTAATGGCGTCCCTTACTGGCTACGCGTACGCCACACTGCAGACTCTGCCCTACACACTCACCTGCCACTACCACAAGGAGAAAGAGGTAAGTAAAGTACTTCATATTAGGGCTGTCAATCAATTCAAATTTTTAATCATGATTAATCGCAAATGAATGTACCTTAAAGGCATATTTGTCAAGTATTTAATACTCTTATCAACATGGGAGTGGGCAAATATGCTGCTTTATGCAAATGTATGTATATATTTATTATTGGAAATCAATTAACAACACAAAACAATGACAAATATTGTCCAGAAATCCTCACAGGTACTGTGTTTAGCATAAAAAATATGCTCAAATCATAACATGGCAAACTCAAGCCCAACAGATAACAACAGCTGTCAGTGTGTCAGTGTGCTGACTTGACTATGACTTGCCCCAAACTGCATGTGATTATCATAAAGTGGGCATGTCTGTAAAGGGGAGACTTGTGGGTACCCATAGAACGTATTTTCATTCGCATATTTTGAGGTCAGAGGTCAAGGGACCCCTTTTCCTCACCAAAATTAAGCGTAAGTTTGGAGCGTTATTTAACCTCCTTAGCGACAAGCTAGTATGACATGGTTGGTACCAATGGAATTTGTTAAGTTTTGTTCTTTCATATGATATCAGTATCTTCACCCTAGCTACAACCTACAACCTTAAATTCGCAAGTTGTGTTAATACGAAAGTAAAGAAAATAGTGCCGTTAAAACAAATTTGCATTCACGCGATATGCATTAACTTTGACAGCCCTACTTTATATACAATGATAGTGTGTTAACAAAATCTGTATGATTGATAAGTTGACTCTTGTCTCATTTCAGGTCTATATGCCAAAAAGGAAAACCCAAAGTGTGCATAAAAATGGTATTACAACCAAGCGGGACTCTGCGTATTTGACTCCTGCAGAAGAGGAGGGCAGATTGAACCACAAAACGGGGACTCCCAACGGTCACGTCTTCTTCAGCCAGGACAGTTACGAGTACTACCCCAGTCCACACAGCCAGAATGGCTCATCTCACAGTTCCGCCGGCGCCGAACAGGAGGAGGTGGATTCGGGGTTTGAGAAACGTGGCGTGGGTTTGGACTTTGCTATCTTAGACAGCACCTTCCTCCTCTCTCAGGTTTTCCCCACCCTCTTCATGGGCATGATCGTTCAGTTCGCGCAGTCCGTCACCGCCTATATGGCCTGCTCGGTCATCTTCGGCGCCGTCGCCATCTATCTGGCCAGTCAAATCATCTTTGAACAAAAGGACCTCAAAAGCTGAGACTTGGATGCAAAAAGATGTGGAATCACAAATAATCAATCATTCAGGTTCCACGGGCGGAACTCAAAAATGCACTACTGTTCCCAGAATGCCTTGCTCTAGTACCGTGTGTTTGCTTTTATCAAAGCATTGCATTGGGGAAGTGTGTGTCAGGTTATGAGAGAAAGTGGTTAACAAAAGAAAATGTTCCATGAGACGTGATATCTGCCAATGATGTGCAGTTTCTGTGTCGTTACCTGAAGAGTCAACACCAACTGTGTGCTCATGTCAGGCGTGGTACTCTCTCTACTGAATGCAATTGAATTCTATAGAAATCTCTCTTTTTGTTGTGACATCTTTCCTGCCCTTCATCTTTTTCCTCAGGTACCACAAACAGATTTACTGTAGAACTCATCCACCTCAGATACACACCTTCTAACATTTTAATGTTTTTTTAAATGGTCTTATCCACAATTTTTAAAAGTACAGTCTGTTTTGTACTCAAAACATGTTTTAAGGTAGGGTCGGTAGTGCTGTTCAAATACAGTTTTTTGTTATATTTGTTGACATTCTCATTACATCCCGACAGCAATCAATAAATTAAATGCTCTTACTAAAAAAATCATTTTTTAATTTGACATCTGCAGCTGTCGCAGGTCTGTAATAATCCTGTCCAATCATTTCATTCAGCGCGAATGACATTATTTGATGCCTACCTGTCTACCTACCAGCCTGCCTGCGCACACTCACTCCGTGCACTCATTGAGCCTTTCTCAAACCACCCCATACACTCTCTCCCCAACTACTTCCACTCCGTGGAAGTGGGTTATATAACCCTCCAACAGCAAGCCTGCATCGATGCAGACTTACTGGCCACGTGCAACGGCGTTTCGTGTTTGTCGTGGAACTCGCTCCGTACAAATGTAAGCTCCATGCAACTACCCGTACAAATGTAAACTGCTCAAACTAAAGTGAATTTAACAACTTAAGATTGCATTGTATTTAGGATAAAATCTTCCCTTGTCTAGTCTAGAAAACGGTAGATGTGTTCATTTGATTATAAAGTGAAAACCAAGCAGCTCATAAACATCAGAGTTAAAAATGAGAAAATGTTTACAAAAAAAAGAAACGAAATACCACCACAGAAGTACGGGAGTACGTTTTATTTTTAGTTTCTCTGTATGTTGCATAAGCATTTTATTTTTAATACTGTGAACCTTTGCACATCCCTTCCGCTCGATACGAAACCATGGTTACGAAACGTTACGACAATTGCCGTCGGAGAGAGGGAAGTTTTTCCCAAAGCTTGCCGCTGTATTTATACCCTACACCTTGAAGAAGGGTGCTTCATTCAGTGCGACTACAAATGGAGTTCACTCTGTCACAGAGTGGGGAGTGTCCGGTTTGAGAAAGGCCCATTGTGAGTCTTCCATAAGCTACAAGCTTGACCGCGTTCATTACTAACACTAGCCTTGTTCTTCGTTTACATTCATAATGATGATTTTGGGGGAGTGGCTTTGGAGGGAGGCCTGAAGGCCTGTCAGTGATGCCAGCTTTGCGACTTTCTCACTAGATTTTGGGACTTTTGGAGCTAGTGGTGCGAGCTACTTTCATTGGAAAAGAGTTGGCAACACTGGGCTGGGTTTTATGGTTGGATTTATTTTTTCTAAATCTAGTGTACTATTGCTAATTTCTCAGCATAACCGACCCTACCTTTAAACACAGTGTTAGCTTGTAGAGACTCATCTGCAGCATCACTAAGCCAGTCTGGAGACTAGTCGTCATCTTATTGAGACGGGCCTGTCTTTCTTCACAACGACAGAATGGATAGATTAATGCGGTGTTTTACCTGTAGAAGTGGGACCATTGGACTTAAACACACTTAAGGGGGTACTCCAGTGATTAAGTATTTGCCTACATTTCCAATGATACAACTCTATATCATCTCATGATTAGACCTTCCCTACCTGTTACATGCCATCATCTTTTAAACTCCACGCCCTCAGTTTGTAATGCAGTTTTTATTTGAACTATTTTAGGCTAATGCGTAGTTCACACTACACGACTTTAGCCCTGATTTTCCGCTCCCTGACAAAGGCCCCAGATCAGAGGCCAGTCTTCGTTGGCTCGCCGCTCAGAGATTGGCGCTCGAGCGTCATGTGTGAGCTGCTCAAAGACGCAAGCCGAGAGGTTCGCCCATAACTCACAAACACATTCCAGATATCTAACATGCTAAATATCTGGACCCTGTCGGGGACTCCGGCCACGAGCTACAGCCAATGAGAGCGCAGGCATGGGTTGAGGGGACAACTGGGAGGAGGGGTCGCCTGTAACAAGAGGAACTTACTGTATGTATTGCATTTGCAACACGGAGCAAAGTTGTTGTTGCACCTAGAGGAATAAATAGTAAAAAAAAAATTGGAAACGGGCTATTTTGTAAACACGTGCCAACAACAGCATCAGCAATGCGTCTCGCGTACTGTATCACGTCATTTACCGTGTATTTCTCGTGTGTGTTTTCGTGACAAACCGTAGTTTGGAGACCTCATCGGGTAGTGTGCGACCTTCTGTCGCCGGACAGTCATGAAGTGTGAAAACCACAACGACTTCAATACTCCCAATTACAAGACAGCAAGTTGTGTAGTGTGAACGTTACTGCGATCTGACGACTTTGAAAGTCTTTAAGTGTGAACTTGGCTTAATTCGAGATAACCCTGATGACGTCACTATGACACCATCAGGGTTATTTTCTCAGACTTCACAAAGCTCCTCCAGAGCCACAGAGGAAATTATACAACAGGCTTCTCTCCATGACAAGTAAACTGACCTTGATTGTGGACCCCTTTATAAATTCAGCTGTACTCTGATGTCGCGCCCCATCATATTGCGTTTCCCCCATCTAGTGTCATCTATTCATAAATGAACAGTTTTACTGTAAATATTTTGTATACAAATTGACTGTATATCCCTATGGGACCTTTGTTATGCAACCTGTTGAGGTGAGGTTATAGACTGTGGTGGTTTTAAGAATGAAGCTGTTTACTAAAACTGGAAATATTGCATCTAATCTAGTCTGCTCATCCTGTCCAACTCCGCTTCTGATCAGGACAGTCGTCTCAGGTTAGTACATCGTTTTAGTGTCCCATCCTGTCCTTCCTTATACCACTGATAAAACACTTTGCCTGCTGCCTAAAACTTCATGTTTCACTGTGTTCTCAAATGACAATCTAGGACATCCAGATGGGCTTGTTACATAACGCTGTATGTAAACATGTTTGATGGAAGCTCACTTCATAGCACCCATTCCTGAAAGACCAAAAAGAAAAAGTCATGCAGTAAATGGAAATATTTGGTTACTGAAAACGATGTGAGAGTAGGCGCTGTATATTGATGCTGAGTTGAGGTGTGTGTGTGTGTGTGTGTGTTTGTGTGTGTATACATAACATGGAGGACAGACAGTGAGAAAGTATGAGTAATATTTAAGTGTGAGGCTAATGAGAAGTGATATGACTCGAGTGTGTGCAGTTTTTTCACACCAGTTATAATAAACTTTAGCCCGGCCCTTATGATGCTCTATGTTACAATGTATTGTGGCCTTCAGTTGAGCTTTTAAAATCGTCCGGTTGGTTGTTTTCGCAGCCGGTTAAGTGAGTTAATTTGAGCATTTTATATCCAGGTTGTCTCATCCTACACGAGAGGTGATGAATTAGGTTCAGCAGATACAAATAGTCCTGAAGGATCTTATTGCCTGAGGTGTCGCTCAGCATGAGAGAAGTAAAAAACGACGGAGGAGTTGTTTGTCACTCAAGCAACTCCTCGTCACCCCAAAATCCACATGAAAATGTTGTCTAGCAGTAGCTGGAGTGTCAGGAAATAAAAAGGTTGTTTTACAAGTGCCTGTACATTTTTCAAACATTTTTTTGTACATATGTATTTATTTATTATGCTTTTATTACAAAATAGCACGTTTTAAACTATTGGCATCCTTCATGGGTGCAAAGGTGAAGGCTGTTTCTGTGAAAAGGATAAATTATTTGTATAGATGTGGTATAAAAGCATCATCAAACTATAATTTATTTCATCATTACCCACTTTATCCTGTCGCATTGAGAATACCACAGAGCATATTGCAGATTAGAAAGTTATCAGAAGTTCCCCCCTGTGGTCATATCAGCTGAAAACTTTATTCCTCTCACACAACTGAGATGCTTTGTGTGTTTTTTTCTGATGAAAATAAGAATCCATCATTTTGCTTTATATAACCACTTGTTTCTTCTTATCTGAGATATGTGTTATTGTTAAACTCGACACATAAACACCACAGATTTCTTTAACTTGGATGGGTGGAGTTGTTTTCAGTCCTTGTTGCTCTCAACCAAATGTCCTGTTTAATTTCAGACATAAAAAGTGCCAATGGTCCGACTGTGTTAAGGCCAGAAGTCATTGCGTTTTGATGTGATTGATCAGGTGTTTTTAAATCGCAGTTTTTGTCACAAGAGTTCAGTCACCTGTGTTATCATAAATGCATTTAGCCATAACAAAAAAGTTGTATTTCATTTCCATTATACATCCATCAGATTGTGTATAAATATGCAGTTACCAAGTAGATTTTATACAAAATAAAAGAACTGCATTGTTAATGAGATGTTGTCCGTGCCTAATTTTATGAACACACATTCTCCTTCTCAATATTAAATAAACGGATGGGCTACATTATTACGTTATTATTGCATAATAGTATTTAAAATATGACATATTGATTTATTCATTTGTTTGTGATTAACACTTATAATTAAGTGCATTTTGATTGGCTACTCTTCATCATTGGTTATTATTGCCTTATAGTATTTAAAATATTACTTAATATTGATCTATTCATTTTTGTTTGTGATTAACACTTTTAATTAAGTGCATATTAATTGGCTATACTCTTAATTTGAAGTGAGTGTTTTGTCGCGTAAAATGTCCCAAAAATCTCTATGGAGTTTGGTGTACAGACACTAAAGACTAGAGAGGCTGTAGAGGAGTAAATGAACTTGGAAATGGTGCCATCCTTTGGAAATCTCGTGGAACTGAAATGTGTGCGAGAGAGGAACAACCTGCTGGTGCGCAACTGCGCCGGCCCCACTGACGCATGGGCACGCTGCTGCTGGCATTATCTATTACATGGAAAAGACGAGAGGCTTTCATGTTGCAAGGGAATGGCATGCTGACGATGTGTGCCATTTCATGACGGGCCTCTCCAGTTTGCCCCCCCCCCCCCTCCATAGTAGTTCTCACGAATGCACCATGTGGGAAACGCACGGGTTATGACGTATAGAGTGTAAAAAAAAAAGATAATTCATTAAAAATGCCACTCCGGGCCTCGGTCACCCAAAGGATCCGTCAGCAGGGCGTGATGCTGGAGGTCTTGAACCCTGATCTTCTCCAGCACCCTGCTGGCTCCTCTGCTCAAGCTGATGTGTCATTGTGTGCCCAGAAAAACACACAGATTTACGTGGGGGAAGTTCTTGAATGGCGCAGGCAGTATAAATGGTAAATTGACTTGCATATATATATAGCACTTTTCTAGTCTTCCCACCACTCAAAGCGCTTTACACTACATGTCAGCATTCACCCATTCATTCACACATTGATGGCAAAGGCTGCTAAGGTGCCAACTTTGCCCATCAGGATCTAATCTAAATACGCATTCACAGACAGCAATTTGGGGTTAAGTGTGTTGCTCAAGGACACATCGACATGTGACCCGGAGCAGCCGGGGATCGAACCACCGACCTTCTGATTGGTGGACAATTGGAGCCACAGTCGCCCGTATAGCAGAAGGAAGAAGAAGAAGTGGGACCACAAGACCCTCTGCCATTGCTCTCCGGTGACAAGCGGGCCTGTTTTTACACCTTCCTTCTAAATAAGGAAGCGGCCTGACAGACATATGACCACCGACCCAATTTGGGAGCAGCACCGTGCGCCACCAAGTCCAGTCCAGCATACAGCAGCCTATTCCACCCTCAACTCTCCACACACTGTAAACAATTGCTGTTAATTTACAGCAGAATTTCAATAGTATTAACCTGTTATTGTTAAAAACAGTGCTTTACTGAACTATAATACATTCTTAAAAAACAGCACTTTACTGCTGATCAACTGTCTAAAGTATCATCAGTAACAGTTTCATGCAGTATTTTTTTTAATTCTGGGACCTGATCTGCACATGTGAGGCTTGTACATTGTACATGATTGTAAAATCAGTGAATTAGCTCTGTTCTTCACTCACATGTTGTTATAGTTTGCATTCTGTGCTTGTAGCCAGCTATAGTCATATATTTTGGGAAAAGTGTCAACAAGGCTATTAAAGTGCCTTTAATTGTATTTAGTGTGACTATTCCTATGTCTGTAACCTGCTAAGTCTATTCAACTAGGCAAAAAATTGTTTATTAAAATGTATGTAAAAAATACAACCTAAATAGTGCATTAAAACAAATCAGTAAGATAATGTAAAAGAAAGGTGAAAAACAGCTATATAATGTATCTTTAAACAGTAAATTAACTGTAAAATACTGTGAAATTAATTAAAAAAACCCAGTTCAAACTGAATTTTTCATTAACAGTACAAAGCTGTAAATTTCAGTGACAGTATAATAATGTTAATTTTACAGTAACATAAAGGCAACCCTGCTGCCAGTTCTTTACTGTTATTTTACTGGCAAATTCTTAACAGTGTACTAGTACTTAGTATCAAAATAAAAGTACTCAAAACAGGAAGAAAAAAATGCCCCCTGTGATGCATCTTTTTTTCTTTCTTGTTTTTTTAATAAGTGGGTCATGTTTTGAATCATGAAACAATGTAGCTTGAAAAAATATACTTATTTCCACAATTGCATCAATTAATTTTCAACAGATTTTCACAATAATAGGTAAATATTTTATTAATGCATTAGACTTTGTGGGAGAAATAGGTTTGTCATTAAGATTGAGTGAACATTTGCATTAATAATTACAATTAATTTATAGATTAAATAAATTAATAAAATTACAAAAAAAAAAATAAAGACATAAGCCTGTGTTAGTTTAACAGAAAATAATCTGCTTGTTTGAGTCTGATACATTTTGCCATGTGAGTTATACACCTGGTAATTTTTCTCATTACGGGCCTACTAAACTTTCTACATTGTAAAAGTGAAAGCGAAACTTAAAAGCAACACATTCTAACACATTGTAAAACTGAATGAATCGTTACATTTTGAACACAAACAAAAATGCTTCTTGGGGTTTAGGCAACAAAACTCAAATGTCTTTAGGTTTAAGCAACAAAACTACAACGTCTTGAGGTTTAGACAACAAAACTACAACTTCTTTAGGTTTAGGTAACAAAACTACAACTTCTTGAGGTTTAGGCAACAAAACTACAACTTCTTAGGTTTAGGCAAAAAAACTTAGGTTTAGGCAATAAAACTACAACTTCTTAAGTTTAAGGCAACACAACTACAACTGCTTTAGGTTTAGAAAAAAACATTGTGTTTTGGGTTAAAACGACTACGAATACAAAGACAGCTACACATTTTTGTTTTCACACGGTACACAAACATGTGATGCCATGTGAGTTATACACTTGGTATTTTTTTTCCCCTGCTGCTGTCAGCACCCTCTCTCTCTCTCTCTGCCCTTGTCTTATTGTCCCATGAAGTCAGCATGATGTCATCTAGGTGATGCGACGACAGCCCTGTCAAGGTGGTATAGTGGTATAGGAGAGGATTTACTCTGAGAACTCTTAATGACACAGAGGAGAGAAGAGAGAGAGAAAGAAAGACAGAGAGTGTGTGTGAGAGAGAGAAGGAGAGAGAGAGGAGCTGCAAAACATGGTAATCACCAGCAGCACCAACCTCACCATCACCATCACCATCACCTCCAGCTCCTCTCCTCCTCCTCCTCCTCCTCCTCCTCCTCTGCACCTCCAGGGCTTGCGTTTCATGCCCAAAGCCCTGCTGCTGCTCTGCGCTCCAGAAATAACCCTCAGCAGCCAGCCAGCATGCCGAAGGAAGCAGCAAAACAAGAAGAGCGAAGGTATTTTTAGTGGTCATTAATTTCGAACCACGTGGCCCCGAAAGGTAAACCCGGATGGCCGTTGCGCAAAGGCTCCTCGTCAGTATGTCCTGCGAGGCCGGCACGCCGCACTGGACGCTGAGTCAGGCGGTGCTTCTCCTGCTGGGCTTTCTGCTGGGCATCGTGTCGGCGTACCCGTTACCGAGCTCCGGCAGCAGCAGCAGGACGAACGCAACTTTACTGCTGGAGAAACGATGGGAGACCCTGTTCTCCCGCTCTGTGCTGGGGATCTCCGGGGAGAAACCGGAGCTGAACTGGGAGAGTGACTATCTGCTGGGCATCAAGAGAGTGCGGAGGCTCTACTGCAACGTGGGCATCGGGTTTCACCTTCAGGTCCTCCCAGACGGAAGGATAAACGGTGCACATAATGAGAACCAGTACAGTGAGTTATATACCTCCACCACCACCAATGTAATGCAATAGACATATAAAAGAGAGGTCAATAAGCATGGATCTGTGTGTCCTCCTCTATTCATTTGCATGATCATATGTCATCCGGCTCTCTGAGGAGGTGGAGAATTGAATTATCTTCCACAAATCTATTAAAAAAATAAGTATCCATCAGTGCTGAACACCCCCTCCTCCTCTTCCTCCCTCCTCCTCCTCCTCCAAGCTCAACCATGACATGAATGTATGGACGCTTTTAGCCACAACTTATTTTTACGCAGCCCCTCTGTGTGTGAGGGCTGGTCTAAGAGACCAATAGCCTTGGTGCACGTCAATGCAATGCAATTACTGCTGCAATTATTGCAATAACCAGAATGCGCTTAATTGGCACGCGCCTGCATGGGTGCAGGATGAGGGTGAAAAGATGCAGAACAAAGGCTCGTGCATGCTGCGCAAGCAATCTGCAAGGTTACACCCATAATATAGACGCAGAGAGAGAGAAAGGAAGAAAGAGAGAGCACAATGCATAAAGCCATCTGAATGAGCCATCATCACTCTAATGTCATCATTGTCTTTGTCTTCTTGCATCATCAGGTCTAATAGAGATCTCCACGGTGGACAGAGGAGTGGTGAGCCTGTATGGGGTGAGGAGTGAGCTGTTTGTCGCAATGAACAGCCGTGGGAGGTTATACGGAACGGTAGGTATGCACAGTATTTTCATTTTATTGTCCAGCAATGTTAGTTAATGGGATCCTGGAAATAGGACGCACTTGCAGCTTGATGCGCCTTTTTTTTTGCCAGTCATATTTTAGGATGCTGCCCCATCTGCCATCAACATCATTGTGTGTTGCGAAACCCCTATATTTTTAATTTCATCAGGAATTTATGAAGCCTCTATTTAAAGCCAGTGCGCTGCCAGGCCTGGTGGCCTATGGGTAAATAATGATGAGGTTAACAGATGCAGGGTTCAGTCCACACGCCTGTAATGTGGTCGTGTGTGTGAGGAGGAGGAGGAGGAGGAGGAGGAGGGAAAACCCCCTGACGCAATGAAACCTGTCAGCTGGAAATCGATTTTTTTAGGGCAAGCGCTTATTTTGCAGGGCTGTGCACATCACACACATCCTGGGAGGCAAAGGCCCAACCGCCAACCTTTTAAAAAAAAAAAAAAGAAAAAAAACTGAACCAGGCATTTTGATTTCTAGTTTATATTATATTAGCAACTGATTAGACTGTTGTCAGGCTAATAAATAGGCGTTATCAGTCGCTATATGAGCCCCATAGATGTGGGTCAATAGGAGCCTACTACACCCAGTAGTAGGTTTTATCATCTATTCACATGGTAGATCACCGAAAGATATATAGGTATAGGTATAAAAGAACATGACCTCTAGCGACTGTAGTAATTATGACAGGAGCAGAAGCAGAAGTCAGGCACTGTAGTATAGACAGCGTGAGGGTTGTCACCCAGGAGACCGGAGTTTGCATACCGTGTGAAACCAAAAATGTGTAGTTGTCTTTGTATTTGTAGTCATTTTAATTTTATGACACAATGTTTTTCCCTAAGCTTAACTGTTTTTTTTTTTTTGCCTAAACCCAAAGAAGTTGTAGTTTTGTTGCCTAAACCTCAAGAAGCTGTAGTTTCTGTTGCCTAAACCTTAAGAAGTTGTAGTTTCATTGCCTAAACCTAAAGAAAGTGTAGTTTTGTTGCCTAAACCTCAAGGCGTTGTAGTTTTGTTGCTTAAACCTAAAGACATTGTAGTTTTGTTGCCTAAACCTAATGAAGTTGGAGTGTTGTTGCCTAAACCTAAAGAAGCATTTTTGTTTGTGTTCAAAATGTAATGTTTCATTTATTTTTACAACGTGTTAGAATGTGTTGCTTTTAAGTTTCACTTTCACTTTTACAATGTAGAAGGTGTAGTAGGCCCCTAATGACCCACGTCTATGGTGCTTATAGCGACTGATAATGCCTATTTAATGGCCTGAAAACAGTTGAATTGGGTGCTGTTAGAGAGAAATTTGAAATCTTTCCAATCTTTCGTAAAAAATGTACGTTTGACTTCCACATAGCATCTGTCTCCTGTGAGATGTTTCCTGGACAGCCTTATGATTGTGAGCTATTCTCACTGAAATGCAGTTCTGAGAAGCATCGAATACTATAAAACATGGTGCTGTGTGTAAATTTGGCATGTTTGAGGTGTGGTACTCCAAAGAGGCCTCAATGCACAGCAGTTTTAAGATTTTTCATTTGATGCATCCTCAAAGAACCTGAATGTGAAACATGGACAGCCTGGTATTCTGATTCTGGTAACAGCGCTATAGCTTAATAATGGTGATGGGGCTATGACAGGTAAAGGGCTTTGTGCACAGTGTAGGAGCACCAGTGAGGACGTAAAGTATTCTTACCATTGTTACAAACCTGTCAGTTTTTTTTCTTCAGGTTTTAAATGGCTGAGGTACACACACCAACCTCTTAAAGTGGCATTAGGCAGAATGTTTTTGGCATCACTGGGCAAAAATGCCTTAATAACCTTTCAGCATATTGTAATTCAAGTGTTCTGAGAGATAACTAGACTTCTGCACCTCCTCATGGCTCTGTTTTCAGGCTTTAGAAAATCTAGACCGTGACCTGAGACTTTGGCCAATCACAGGTAATTTCAGAGAGAGAGAGCATTCCTATTGGCTGTTCATTCAACGGCGGCAGCTGTCAATCACTTGCGAACACCGATCAAGCGGTCAAACTAGGCAGCGCTGATCAAATATTAATCAATATTCTGTTACTGTAATACTTCTTTCTCACGTAAAATGCTTTCAGAAACATCTTGTAGTGTACTGTTTAGCTGTAAAATGAGAAAGTTTGCTCCGGCTGGTGGGCGGTGCTTGGTATTTCCTCAACTGATCTCAACATGGCAGCCGGGTCACAAACTTTCTCATTTTACAGCTAAACAGTACACTACAAGATGTTCCTGACAACATTTGAGGTGAGAAATAGTCATTACAATAATAGAATATTGATTCATATTTGATCAGCGCTGCCTAGTTTGACCGTTTGATCGGAGTTTGCGAGTGATTGACAGCTGCTCAGAGACGGCAAGGCTCCAGATCAGCTCTGATTGGTTGTTTTCCTCCAGTCTGTGAAATCTTGCAGATGCCATTAGGAGCATCAGCGGACACAGAGGCACATGATTTTTTGGCAGAGGGGTTTGGCAGATGCTATTAGCACCCAGGTGTCAGTAGCCAACAATACTATTTGCACCCGACCCGAGCACACATTAGATACTGTATGTACGTATATACGTATGTATTTCCCTAAACCTAACCAGGTAGTTTTGTTGCCTAAACCTTACCAAACTGCAACAGAAAACTGAAAAAAATAAATTAAAACAATGATGTGTCACTCTATTACTTCTATTACTACTACTGCTACTACTACTTAATCGTTACGCTAGAAAGGGCTTTCTGGCAGAAAACCCTTTGGCTAGCTAACTATTGTTAAATTAAGTAGCATGCTCACCTTGACTGGGTGTAAATAGCCGAATAGCTGCCATGTGACTATTCTCACCTGGGTCCAAATAGACACTATGTTTTATTTTTTATTTTTGCCCTGATTACAAAGAAACGCAGTTTCCCCTGTATATTTTTTTATGTAAGAAATTGAAATGTAATTCAACTTGAACTTTTTATCTTCATGACACAGATAAGATTTATTTGTAGAATTACTGGAACTAGTAGAAGATATTTGTTTGCTTGTGGAGCAATGACAGCTATTAATATCTAAACGTTCCTGGTGGTGTGTTTAGAGGAGCCCTGCTGACACATGGCCTCTGGTCTGCTCGTTGTGGCCAACATATTTGACAGACACAATGTGAGTCGGTTATCTGGTCGTGAGTGATGAAGCGTTAGCTTGTGAGCGGGCTGATGATCTGATAAGAGATTGAATTAGGCCACATGGCCTCTGATGCTGCACACTGTACAAGTCATGCACTGTCAGCACTGTAGCAGAGCAGTCTTGTTGCTCTTCATTGTGACAGATACCTGGATTCATTCAGAGATTATTTCATATAGAGGGGCTTTATGTGGAAAACAGTGATCACAGTTACTCTTGTACCTTCCTGATGTTGTTTATTTTAGAATTCATATCAAAGTTTACAGTGTTTACAGCGATTAATTGTATTGTTTAAATATTTCACAAGATTTTTCATTTTAAACGAATAGTTTGACATTTTGGAAAATAGGTTTATTTCCAAAATGGTACTGTATATGTGAGCAATATTTCAGGTAACTGTCTGACATTTAGATGATGTGGATTATTGATCCCAGATTTTTAAGCTACTTATGCTTTATTCAGATTGGTTGCTGAGTCACAGTATGGCTTCTTGTGAAAAAAAAAGAAATACGAGCAATGTTGCAAAAAAGCAGTGAACCAAAAGTTTGTATTAGCGAAAAAAAGTCAAGTTCTGGTTTCACATGGATTTATTTGCAGGACGACATAAGATATAAAGTCTGAGCTTTAGAGGTGAAGGCGTCCCCCCGCTTCATGTTATGCTAAGCTAAGCTAGGCTTAGCTACGCTTCATATCTCCTGGTTGTAGCTTCGTATTTACTGTACAGACAGGAGAGTGGTAGCAATCTTCCCCAGATGACTTCCCAAAATGTCAAACTATTCCTTAAAGTTCAGCAGTTCAGTTAAATTTAGGTTCAGTTTTTTTTCTTCCAACGCACTACCACTCAATAGAAATTCCTTGTGTGTGTTAATTATCAACAGATTTAATAGATGATGTGGCTCACTGAGTATACTTCAATTAAAGGGCTGGTGTGTAACATTTTGGGGACTCTATTACCAGAAATGGAATATAATATTCAACTGTGTTTTCATTAGTGTATAATCACCTGAAACTAAGAATCATTGTGTTTTCATTAGCTTAAAATGAGCCCTTCTTAATTCACCATGTTGCTCCACCATGTTTCTACAGTCGCCCAGAACGGACAAACCAAACACAGTCTCTAGAGAGAGACTTTCACGTCTTTGCGTTACCTGAAAGCCACCGTAGTTCTCTGACATGCGGTAACTTGAGCCGCAGAGTGCAAAACTGTGGTACAGCCAGCTGCTGTCTAACTTCCATTGCTCCTAAAGTAGTGTTATTATGGTAAGGATGGCCTCTGAGCGAGGCGAACAGTGTTACCACGGTTTTGCACTCTTGGAAAGGGAGGTTCAATTAATACATGTTTTTAAAGGAGCAAACTCAATACACCTAATATTTTAGAGCTGTTAGTGCTACTGGGGAGATTAAACGGAGATTGTATTGTCAAAATGTTAATTCATTGTTCCAGTTGCTATGTGTAATCTAAATTTGGCTTTATTATTTTGTGCATTACACAGAATCACTGATTTTTAAGGAGTTTTTTAATGTTCTGCCATCTTAGCTTCAAACTACAAACTGCCTATTTTCTTGAGCGGTTCATTAAAGTGCACGCTGTCTTGTCTCTTTGTCCTCTCCAGACAGTCTTCCATGACGAGTGCAAGTTCAAGGAGAGCTTGCTCGCAAACAACTACAACGCCTACGAGTCTCTGGTTTACAGAGGCTCCTACATAGCACTCAGCAAGCATGGCCGCGTGAAGAGGGGCAACAAGGCCACCACTGCCATGACTGTGACGCACTTCCTACCCCGAATATGATGAGCAAAAACTGGCAATAACAAACTTATTTGCACATGTGGATTATTTCCCAGTAACATAAATACCGTATACGTACGTACAAACACAAAAGACAACATGGACTGTAAAAGAAAGAAATACCACTATATCTGATAGTATTTATTCAAACTTTATATGTATATTTGGGTAGCTTCCTTTGTATTAGAAATTACGGAAATGCCATTCTTTGCTGCTTTTATGATTTTCATCATTTTTGTGATATGACGGGGATGGAGAGGCGTCATTTATCCCCTCAGTTTATATGGGTGCTTGCCGGAATTGGTTGAGTCCTCGCCCTGTCAGTGGATGACAGCTCATCCTTTTGGAAATTAAATGGATACGTTATTACCTCAAAGCACCATATTCTGAGAAGAAGAGGAAGAAGAAGAAGAAGAAGAAGAAGAGAAATGTGTGCATGAAATTTCTACACAGAAGAATGCCTGTCTACTGGAAATGTTTTTCGTTGTCATCCGTCAAGGACTTGAGCACTTCCCGTCTATGTTCGATCGTCTCCGTCACTGTCAGGGCAACTAGGGCACTTGCAAATATGGCGGTGGTGGTTTTTTCTCGCTTCGTCATGAGGTGGCGGTGCCTTGAATTCCTACGTGCGGCCCCCTTAACTCTTGCATGCAAGAAACATGGTGCTCAAGTCAGAAATAGGAATGAAACGCAAGTCATCACTCCCTCAGACACCACCGGGAGGCTTTAGCCCAATTCCTAGAGGGCCAGAGGTTTCTCCGCTTTATTTTCTTTCCATAATTAGATCAATTAAGTAATTGAGACTCTATGCTGCACAGGACCCAGTGGAGCCTCTTGTTAATATGGAAAGCTAGATTTAGAGTCAGCACTCACCCGCACCCTCATCATGTCCAAGGGAGCTTTGACAATCCCAGGTTTTACTTTCACAAAGTTTGTAGCCGGATCATCAGGCCAGATTGAGTGTGTGAGTGTGTAATATATACAGTATATGTGGGCATGCATTTATTTCAAGTACGTATGTGGAATTGCTCAGTTTGAGAGCTGCTCCATTTGAAAGGTTTTCTCATTGTGGGAGGTCAAGGGGGGCGTCTGTGTAACAGAATATCATGGACCCGACACTATGAAGCAAAATGTCCTCCGTTTCTGTCTGCTGTACATTTCCCTCCTGTTCAAATTGAGTTGGTGAAATCTGTTGCAACTGGTCTGTAGCCTTGATATTTTGCTAATTTATTTGAAATATGTAGACTTTGTAGCAAACGTGACGATGGGATCTGTTTGACGTTCACACTGCTTTGACGATATTTGGCACTTAAAGTACCGTGTTTATGCAGAAATGAGTGAAGTTACAGTGGATGTCATTGAGTAGTCAATTCACTGTAAACATGATGGTCTGCTGCATTCATTTGAAATAGTGTAGATCAGGGGTTCTCAAAATTGTTTGGGGCTAGGGACCCCTTAAAGGGGAGAACACTTTCCAAGGAACCCCTCATAACACCGATTAAGCATAATGCTTACTACCATTTATACTCTGAAATGCTATTGGAACTATTTGTATTCTAAATCTTTTCAACCTAAATACTTCAGACCTGTTTGATAGTGTTAAACAGAAACACATTTCAATTTGAATCCTGTTAATACCACTTTGTTTTGCCCTGATATTCCGGGTGCTTTGTTATCAGATGTCACTTTAGCTTGGCCGGCTTCATGGCTTCGTTCACCGGCACCTGAAGACACGTGACACATTTTAGTCTCTCGTCGCTCGAAATAACTGTCATCATATTGTCTGGAAGCTAAGCTGCAGCAGGAACTGATTTGTGAGTTTCTATTGGCCCAAAGCTAACATGGGTGGTAGTAATGGACACAATATGTTTGTTTTAATGGCGCAAATGGCCCCCATCTGTAGATATGTACTTTTTAATGATACAGCACAATTTTATAATTTATAGCTAATTAATTCGCAGACCCCCTGACAGAGTGCCACGGACCCCTGAGGGTCCCCGGACCCTACTTTGAGAACCACTGGTGTAGATGTTTGTTTTAGGGAGAACTGGAACTGCTCAGAGTTCATGATCCTGGTATATGTGAACAATATTTCAGGTAACTGTCTGACATTTAGATGATGTGGATTATTGATCCCAGATTTTTAAGCTACTTATGCATTATTCAGATTGGTCGCTGAGTCACAGTATGGCTTCTTGTGAAAAAAAAAAGAAATACGAGCAATGTTGCAAAAAAGCAGTGAACCAAAAGTTTGTATTAGCGATGTTTATTGGGGCTTTGTGTATGCAGCATACCATACTTGAATTCAACAACTGCTCACGCTCCTCTTTCAGATACTGTAGTTTTCCATTGTGGAGACGAAGGGGGTGGGGGGAGGGAGGAGGACAAAGAGCGAGCAAAGTTGAAGATAGCAATGATGAACAGAGGACTTAGATGGGACTCTGCATGAGGCGCTGGCTGTTTGTTTAACTTGGTGAGGATGTGAATAATGTGGGGTAAAATACCTGAGCATCAGACTGGTGGGCCCCTCGTCGGCTGATCGAGTCAGACTGGGCGGTCAGTGCAGGGCCCTGGGATTGTTGTCCCATTCATCTGAGCCATTTTTGTACCAAGGTCGAAGATATGGGCTTTCTGTCCTTTGTGTTACTGCGTGTTTTCTGGTCCATCTCAACAGCGTTTGTTGTTTTACAGAGCTCTGCTGCACCTGTTAGGCTATTTCTTCTCCAAGACACAAATAGTTGTCTTGTAATGTGCAATGAAGATACGACTGATTCTGCACCTTTCTTGTACTCCTGTGCAGAGTCTATATAATGTTCAAATGAGGCGCAATTTTTAATGATTTTTTAATTAAGTTATTATATTTTGGTACTTGAACTGCAATATTCTTTAAGTAGCAAACCACCAGTCAGGCCAGTTTGGTGAAATATGATTAAAGGAAAGCTGTTATAGATACAGTATATGTCATCATATTTTACCTCATGCCCTTTCTAACATTACTGTAACGCAGTGACGAGATGTCTGTGTGCGACGGTTTACGTGCCCTTTAAGCTCCAGCTCATGTCTAGTAGCAGAGACGAATGTGCAGTTATCGGGTCAGAACGAGCTTGTTTGCGAGCATGTGTGTGTGTGTGCATGTGTCCTGCCATGTTCTGTTTCTGCCAAAGTGACAGTAGAGATGCTATCAGATCAATTTACCTTGAGTCAGGAATAACAGGGCATTGTCTGGCTGTGCTGTAGGGGAGAACGGGGTCGGTTGGGATACTTTTGTATCGACACCAAATAACCTTCCATTGCTGGCAGGCTACTTGAACAGTAATGCAAATAATTTGCTCCTGAACGGATACAGTTGTCTGCTAACAGTTTATCAAGTTTTTTAAGAGTCAAACCCAAATATGAAAGGCACAATGTTGTTAAATGTACAAGGACTGCATGACAGTTGGGACCATGGGTAGGGTCAGTTGGGACACCTTGTTCTGGGGTAAAAAAATATTATTTAAATTAAAAAAAATGCAATTGCAATTTGAACACCTTATATTTACAATTTCACTTCTTTGAAAAAAATAAAAAAAAATTAGAAAATTATTATAATTCATAAATTACTGAAATATGGAATTTGGCAAAAACAGTGTTTCTGACTGGCTGCCACTTGAGTAAACATTCACTCCATGACTTTGCAGTGGGCTTTATTCAATTAGAAAAAGCCTTTGTCTTGTTTTTGTCTGCATTTTGTTGATTTGTAACAAGGTAGGAACTAAAAACTACTACTATACTGTCCCAACCGCCCCCCCGGGTAACTGTCGAAACCGTCCCAGAGAGAGCAGACACACTTTGGACTCATCTGCTAGCTAGCAACAACAATTCAGACAGCTAACACTAGCATCAACAACAACAAAAGAGCCAAAAATTTACTGACACGTATATATTTCAAAACTGTGAATAAAATGTGAGGAATAGTCAGAGGGTTTCTTCACTTTGAGGTTGAAAGTGAAGAGGGTGTGGCTGAGTATGAGCATGGTGAATGGCATAGTTTCTTTCTAACTTGTTAAAAAGGCACTGTCCCAACTGACCCCGCTCTCCCCTACTCTCCTCACAGGAGAGGATGAGGGCGAGAGGGGTGGAAAAAGGCAACATGGAGGTTACTGGGGGATGTCTGTCAGAAGAAAGCACTGACTGTTGGTTTGAGCTGGTAGTTATGTAGCAAAAAGGCCACTTAAAAAGAATCAAATGCTTCCAGGAGAGTGAGTTAGACAGGTTGTCTGGTGGACTGAATACTGTGATCCAAGAGAGCAACTCCCAGGATGTCACTTTTAATGTTTTTTGAATATTGACAACATTATTAATTGTGTTGCCTTGAGCATCGTATTACTTTTTGTGACTGATACGCCTTTAACACATCACTATGATCTGAAAATGTAGCTTTTTCTCGGCAGTGAGGATATGGTTGGGGTAGTATTTTGGCTAATTTTGTCAAAATATACAAAAGGTGCAATTTTTTTTAATTTAATTTAATTTATTTTTTTATGGAGTGCAATTTACTGAGCAGGGGTAGATACTGTTTCCCTTCGCTACACTTTCATCAAAACAAGCTGACATGCAAGATCACGAGTACTTGTTTTTGATGACAATATTGTGTTTATTAATGTATGTAATTTCTGATTTATTATGGTATGTTTCAGAGGACACTGTTGGCACAACAAGCAATGAGTTGAATGGGAATTGTAAAGTTGCAATGGCTCCTCAAGTAGCAGCTCAGTTTGGTGTCCGATTTTCAAAGCTTGAGAAATATTACTCTGTTAAAGAGTCCTGCAACTTTTGCATGATGTTGTTTCGAGGCAGAAATGGCTGTACGATAACTGAGATAAGGTAGTTAATGGTATATCACCTTTCAACATTAACCCTTACTTCCTTAATTCCACATTATGCATACGGAGAACGGACTCGGTTTATGTTCCAACCTTTGATTAAGGATCCAGTGTCTGGATTTTGCCATTTGTGCTCATCATACCTGGTTTTAAAATGTGTTGGTTCACAGGGAACTGGAGGTCTGTGGGAGGATCTGGGATCAGACTTGTGTGTGTGTGCGTGTGTGTGTGTGTGTTTGTGTGTGTGTGTGTATGTGTGTGTGTGCGTGTGCGTGTGTCCCTGTGTGCCGGCAGCCTTTGTGTTTCTCTCTCAGTTTTCTATTCCTGCACTGAGGGGAGAGTGCTTCCTCTGAGTCCCCCTCCTCTTTTTTAACATATACCTCACCTTCTGCCTTAGTTCCGATTATTGAAATGATTGTAAATTAGTTTGAAACAACAGACTTCTCCAATCATTTGTTTCTGAAAAAAAATATGATGATGAGTAAGTAAAATACTATATTACAAATGGTTTTCCTTTTATTTTTGTACGTATGTGCTGTGCACAGCAGTCAACTGTATTCCTGAGATGATAATAAAAGACGTTTTGTAAAAGCTGTTGTTTGATCGAATGCTTCCAAGTAGCATGTTTGCCTCTTGATGCTTGAACACACAGATTATTATAGGAACTATAGGGGAGAAACTGTGAGTGCCAGTGAAAATGTTAAAACCTCAAGCCAAAGTCATGTTCAGTGAAGTACCATGAGTCAGTGTGTGGCGCCCTCTTCTGGTGAAGGGAGACATTTTGAGGGATGTGAAAGTAAATGTATGAAAATGAACTGAAACTGAAATAGAAATTGCAGTAACATTTTATTTTATGGTTAATATTTTTAATATACTTCCTGCAATTTCCTAATAAGTTTCCTGTACATAACTATGTAATTCGGCACTAGTTAAAGGTCAAATAGAGACAGTGTTCAATCGGTACACTTCCAATAAACTCATTTGAATGAAATGTCAAATTAGCATCATGCAGAGTCTTTTAGTCAGTGCACAAAAAGTCAAACTTGTCTACAAGAAGGCACACAACATATATGAAGATATAAGGGTGAATGAATGTTTACTTGGGTTTAAATTGAGCAGTTCTTTCAAGGAAATTCCTCTGGAAATAAACAACTGCTTTTGTAACTCAACACAGCAAACTAAAATAACTCAGACCTTCGACTCTATTTCACCTATTATTAGTACATAGTTACGTAGTTCTTTCCAGGAAAGTTTCAACACATGATTTGGAAATAACAAACCTGGATAATAAAAGTTGTACTCTATGTTGCCGTTATTGTTTATTCTCTTCATCAATAAGCAAAATATTGTCACTGCTTAGCTTGAGTACTACCTTGAACTTGTCTCCCAAAATGTACAGTCATGCCACTGTTCATCAATATGCACCGTACACAGGCTGTGACAGCTGCTCTAAATATTACTTACAGCTTAGATTGTAAATAAAAGCCATCTAATTTCAAGTTCCCAGCACAACTTCCAACTAGCATCATATAATAAACATTATACAACAATATTATTATATACATTTGTCCTACATATTGTTTTTTGTTGGGTGGAAACATTTCAGCCAGTGGGCAACCTCCAGGTCTGAAAAGTGAAGCCAATGCTGAAGTGCCTTAAACTTGCATTCTTTCTAATAGCCAGCAGGGGGCGACTCCTCTGGTTGCAAAAAGAAGTCTGATTGTATAGAAGTCTATGAGAAAATGAGTCTACTTCTCACTTGATTTATTACCTCATCAAACATTGTAAACATGAGTTTATGGTCTCAATCGTTAGTTTCAAGTCTTCTTCAATACAGCATGATGTTCATTTAGTAAATTATGGTCCCATTTAGAGTCAAATAGACCATAAAGCAGGGTATGCTTTAGGGCATGGCAACCTTGTGATTGACAGGTCGCTACCACAGCGTTGTCCAGTCTTGTAGTTGTCCGTGTTTTTGTCTTTGAACATTAAGCCTTTCACAGTGTGTTTTCAGTGCATGAAAGTTAATTATAACACTTTGGTCACCTGAAAATGTGTTAACGTTAATGTACTTAACTCCACTCCACCCTTTCGTGTCACTTCTGGTTGCAAAAAACAAGATGACGACGGCCAAAATGCCGAATTCGAGGCTTGAAAACGGCAGTCCACAAACCAAAGGGTGACGTCACGGTGACTACGTCCACTTCTTATATACAGTCTATGCTTTCATCTCTAAAATGCCAACATTTCTGGAACTTAAAAAAAAGCCTTTACGGTTTATGTGCAACATTTTCCTAAATGTCATCAAATTGTCATTAAGCATCAGTAATTTATACCTAAGTTGTAAAGATGTTATTTACTGATTTTGATCATTATCAGGTTGAGAACATGTTCTTTATACTACAGGTTTTGCTGAATTTTTTAAAGTGTGGGCCAGATGAACCTCAACCTGTAGTGTTACTCTGACCAGAAGACATACTAATGAGAATTTTCCAAGTCTGATTTAAACAAACTTAAACAATCAATAAAGTCAAACATTATATGAGCAGTTTGGAAGGCTTGTTATTCGTACCTTCTTTTTCTTGATCAGACGAGTTATGTTGAATCACCGTCTCCATCATCCTTTCATATCCTCTGCCGTCTCTTCATCCTCTTCTCTGCCTCGGTTGAATCTTTATGTTAGATTTTTTTATTAGGTTTGAACAAAGAGCAAATTATGCTTCCATCTATGTCAGAATGACAGAGGTGTTTCCATTTAGAGTAATACACCTATGCTCTCTTACACAGATAAGATAGTATTTTACCAGTTGGAGCCTGCAGGAATTCCACCTCGGCAACCCTTAACCACGGAACAACAGGTAGGCTTTGAGTCATTTTGGTAAATGAGTTAGCCGGTTCATTGACCCTCTGTTTAAATAGACCTGTTGGACTTTCTCCTCCTCCAGTAGCTGCTCACACGCCAACCTGAACATTTGTGCCGTTGAGAGTAAAGAGAGCATAGCATCACCATCAATCATGCAACCGGCTTTCTTCCCACTCATCCTGATTGCTGTACATGGGTTTGTACCGGTGGATTGTACACCGAGGCTCCGGGACCCAGAGCGCCTTCTACAACGCCAGCAGAGCAGCTTCAACACAGAAGCACATGTGGATACATCCGCTGGTTTCCACTGGGAGCTGAGTGGATCAATGAGGAAAGGCATTCACAGACACTTTCTGGGTAAGCCTGCCTATATCCATAAAAACATCATTTGTTTTTACTACAGACTATTTCATTCGTTTCAGAAAGTAGATGAACACTAGATGCAACAATTTCTTTGTCTAGTTTGGTTCATTTAATTTCTCAGAGGGCAATGGCTTTACATATATGTCCTAAATGTAAAAACAAGGGAAAAAATGTATTTATACATGATAAAAGTTTGGAAATACATTCTAAATGGATCTGGATACAAATATATGTTGTAATTTAGGTGCTCAACACATATTTTGCATGTCATATATACAAACAAACTATATTTCTGGCAGCCAGAAATGTTCATGTTGAAAGATATTCTTTATTATGCAGTATATGATAATTATTTTTATTATTTATAACTAATGATGGCATGTTTAAACCTGTTTTCTTGCAGTTATTTTGCCAGTAAGAACAGATACAAGCAACTTTGTGTCAATATTTGATATGAGAAGAAAACGCTTCCTCTGTATGGACTCAACGGGAGAGCTGTACAACTCTGTGAGTATTTTTTAGATGCATTTAATTTGAGTAAATTCAGGAAATGAGAGCAGGGAAACAATAACATTGAACATTTTGTATTTATCTGCTTTTTTCCTACCGAACAGAGGCAAAAGGACACAGAAGAATGTCTCTTCCAGCGCATTTGGTTAGACGTGGTGAACCACCGTGACGTGTTTTACTCTATGAGCGGGGGCCGGCTGCTCAAACTGGAGGGAGCTGAGCTGCGAGTCGCTCACCAGGAGCCACCTGAACCCTCTTCGGCCCTGGTGGAGAGGTTCCTGGGTGCCTCGGTCAAGAGACGGAGGAGGAGCGAGGAAGTGAACCCCTCTGATCCGTTAAGATCACAGTCACATCCTTCACATCCGACCACGGATCACAAGGATGCAGATCACGGGCAGCCCGATCAGGACCAGACCGGTGCTGTGTCCAAAGAGACCATCACCTCCTGTGATGACCCCCTACAGGTCTTGCGGCCCAACGGCCCTGTCAGTCCTGTCAAGACTAATATTGCAGACCGAGCAGAACAAGACTAACATACTGAACTTGGGTTTAATGAGTGAAAAGTCAAGAAGGGCTGCAAGTCTTTTTGTTTGTTCTGAAAACTCACTTCATGTTTGACTGCATGTGGGATCAGCGAGAGCCACAGAGTGACTTACAAAGGGCCGCTAGAGTCAAACTGACACTGGAAAACAATCACTATTTTACAACTTTTGCAAAAATAGATAGTATTTTATAAAATCGTTGAATCCAATTTTTCAGAATTTGTTTTTATGGTGTTATTACTCTCAGTAATGTGCTCCTAAACCGTGTTACATCACAGCAGCTCGTTCTGATCTTCTGTTTGAACAGCAGATGAAGGATAAGCTTGGCAACATTCGACACAATCATGCAGCAAGTTTGGTCCAGCTTCCTGCTGACCTCTTCTGTCGGTTAAATTTTAAACCTCGAGTCAGATGTGGCAATGTTTGTTTTGCATATGTATAATGTGTAATCTGTGAGTAATTATGAATATTTATACGTACATTTGTTGATACAGTAAAGCTTCATAACAGGAGTTTACAAACTAAACAAAAATAGATCTGAAAAATCTGACATTTCATAATACAGTCATAAACAGGATCAAATTATGTCAGGTGCCGGACACCAATAGTCACAGCGATGAAAAGGTATTTATTTATTGAAATGTGTTAAATGACTTCCTTCTTAGCCTACTGTTGTATTATTTATATATTTCATGATGTGTTATTTCTGATGTGGAAAAATAAATGGTAACTATCCTGTGGATTGTGTGTCTGATTTGTCCATTGTCTCTACGAGACTCTTTAGTCGTTGCTTCCATGATCAAGGTTCAAGCTTTATTTGTCATATGTCAACTCCAGCGAAGCACTCACTGGTGACGGAAATCTTTGGTCTCAGGTTCCTTCAACAATGCTCATAAAATCTGTTTATATAAAAGGGGAAATTACACAAATAAAAGCAAAATGATAATCTAAGGCATAAAATAGTGCAAATAAATATTAACATAAGTAAATATAAAATAATAATGTAAATGTAAATTTCTAAATTTCTAATTTTTTTGGATGACAGTTCAGATGGGAAAACTGAATGTAAACAGGAATGTAGTATGTAATAATGAGAAGTACTATACCGGATCGGATATCAGGCTGAACTTGACTGAAATAGCTGGATCGGATATGACAATGGGGCCAATCGAATAAATTCTACGTTTATATACTAAAAACATTCTATACTAGAATTTTAATTCATATTTAAGTTTTTACCAATTTGTTGCTGCATTAAAAAAGTTTAAACCTGAATTTTAGTCCTGTTTTGTTTTTTATTATTTTGAAGATTTTTTTGCCAAGATGCTTGTGTACGATTTATTATTTTAATAATAAATAACAATTCACTAAATATCTATGTATTTTTTGTTACATTTTGTTTTACAAAGTTAGGAAAGCATGTTGCCTTACACATAAAAGAATGATCCCAGTCACTTCCACACAGTGAGGCATACAGCTTATTAATTAAACACGGTATCGGCCGATGCCCAAAGCCCAGGTATCGCTATCAATATCGGGACTGAAAAAGTCAGATTGGTGCATCCCTACTAAAAATATATATACAGAGGTATAGACAAGAATGTCGTATAAAGAAGTACAAATATAGAGTTCTGCAGTCTTATGGAGTAGCAGTCTTATATATCGGCAGATCACTAATAAAAGTAACTTCCTTTTTAGCAAATCGTTGTGTACTGAAGGAATACTGAATGAAGGAAAGAAAAAGACGGACTGGGAATGAATGTGTGTCTTGAGTACTTTCCTCTCCTCTTAGGTTCACATTTTCATTGGGGTCCATTAAAACGAAAATACCAGTAAGTGCCTTCCCAAAGTTTGCTGTCAACATTTCTGTTGTCGGTTATGGCGACAACAGTTATCATCTTTTATTGGAACATTTAAAATGTTCCTGGCCACAAACATTATGACACCTACTACGTAGAACAACAAATACACTGCTCTTTTGCCCACCGACCAATCGTTTCCTTAGGAGAGGGCACAAAAATCACATGGTTATTACGCACACGGCCAATTGGTTATGTAACAGGCAAATATTAGACCTGGACAAATAATGTCCAAAAGAAGTAATGCACATCTAATACATGTAGACAACGATGCAAATGAAGAAGCATGTTTACTGAGATGAAAATGTTTTGGGCTAGGATATGTTTATAAATCTAAATGTAAAATCAAAGATTTATATCATGCAAAGATGAACAAATGAGAACCAGCGCGGACTGAATGTGAGTTTTTTAGGGAGAGAGTTTTATTGGAAAAGTTGTCAAGTTTCCACAGATACCTAACTATGATACAGAAACATGTCACGGCTACATTTTGTTATTTAACAAATATACTAACCTGCTCAAGTCTGACAGTATTCCTACATTATAAAGTGTTTTCAATCATAGAATCACAGTGACACCAGCCATTGAATCTGTAAAATGTTTTTTTCATACAATCAATAAATCAGACTTTATTTATAGGCAGAATTAGAAATATTTAAGAAACTCTAACTAGGTATACCAACATATAACAATAAGCAAACAGACTCAAATGCATCAATAGACGGATAGATAAATAAATAAAGCTCAATTAAACGCCAGACTAAAAAGGTAAAATTCAATAAATAATTAGACTGATAAATAAAGCTAAATTAAAAATGAATCCACCTCAGTAGACAATAAATGATTTTGTTTACACTGAGAGTGGAATGAAAAGTAGAGAAACCGTGCATACATGCTACAGTAAAACACATATACACTGTTTCTTGCATGCATTTGCCCTTGTTGACCTAAGTGTTAATTCCCAACAATGAAAAAGTCACTGATTTCCAAAAAAGTCAACACTGTTGCAGTTCTGCTCTGTGTTCCTACGTACAATCCATGAACTTCCGGAGAGTAAATATAGAAACATGGACTCATTACAGCTCAAAGCTGCCCACATTTACAGTAATGATCAGCCAGACAGTAACAAAGTGATGACGCTGCCTTGCAACAAACCGTCTATCTGAGTTTAAGTGAAGGTGCTCAACTCAGGAATCAGCGTTCAAAACCTGAATATAAAACATAACATATTTTGTAATTTTAAACTGGATTTCTGAATTCAATTAATGTAAATATTCTATAATGTGTTTTTAAGATACTGCCACAGGTAAACTATACAATAATCAAGAGCACCTAAATACTTGACCTATTTGCTAATTACATTGTCAAAACATGCTTATATTGAGCAACTAGGAAAAACTTGAGTCTCTGGAGCTTTTTCTCATTTTACGTCTCACTTTCCTCTTCCACCGTCTCGCTGTTATATCCTATACCAGTGGTTCCCAACCTGGGGTCCGGGCCCCCCTCAGGGACCAGACACACAAACCCAACATCAAGAACTAGCGGCGATGAAGGCTGACCGTTGCGTCGCCTCACGACGCCTTTGTTTTGGCCAAAAGTTGCACTCAAACACATCGCAAAGACTACAGCTGACGGCCAACTACCACGTACGTTGCAGGTGGCGACAGTCTGTATTCGTCATTCAAAAAGGGAAACCGGAAGACCGAGGAGGGTGGATATACAAGCCGTTGTTATGATACGTACATGAAATAAAGCGGCGTCTGCCGACCATTTTCACACCACTCTCACTCACCATTTGTCTGCTCTGATGTTGTCAAAATTTAATTTCCTCATGTATAACGAAAATCGCACACTTAAAGGATAATTTTGAAATTTGTCGGTATATAAAACTAATCAAAAAGATATATTGTTTTGCTACTTAGTAACAAAATCGAACAAAATATTCTGCTTCAATCCATATTTGTTGGCATTTAGCCTTTCAAAAATAACATTTTCGCTGCGGTCAAAAACCTATTGGCTCTCCCGCTTGACACAAAGGGAGACCCTCAGCTTTTCTTAGAAATAAGTAGGGGGGCTTGAAGGTAAATAGGTTGGGAACCACTGTCCTATATCTTTCTGAAGAACCTCTGTTTATCTAGCTCCTACTGTTTAACATGGTCCCCTCTGTGGACGAACACACAGCGGATCCCAGACAGTTTGAACCTGTCATCCTCTTTTCTCACGGTTAGTATAAACCGACACACACCTGTGTTAGGACTTAAAGAGAACATATGTGCTTTGTCAGAACCCGGAGGCACGGAGCATTGTAGCTCCTCCACAAAGTAACGTACTGCCACGCACATGTAGGCCCCGTGGGTGACGACCAAAGCGTGGACCGGGACGCCCCTGACCCCATCGTCTGCCTTTCCCTCCACAGGAGATGTTTCTGGTGGAGCAGATAAGGACGTTTCATCCTCCCCTCCGTCACGCCAGTGTTCGGCCCCAATTTGCTGGAGAATTTTCTCCAAAAACTCTTTGACCCGCTCCTTCACCTGAACAGAGCAACAATCTGATGTTATAAACTGCGCCATGCTTCTCCCTCTAAACTAACAGCACGTCATGGAAATGTGACTACTTGCAACTGTGAAGGACAAAAGTTAAAGGTCGTTATATTCAAGACAACGTAGGTACAACCTTTCCCATCAAAAAACACACATGCTCACTTCAGTTTCATCCTGTTGCAACAACCTGTAACTCGTTCAGGAGAGCTGGGAGGGAGGCGTGTAGCCGACACTGATTGGGGCGCTTGCTGCTTACGTCAAATCCATCTTTGTATATCTGCATCATCATCATGACGTGCTGGTCACGTACTGGGTTGGACCGGAGTTAACGTCCAAGCCAAGATCTAATGGATGAAGCCTGACAAAGTATTTTTGAAATAGAACATCCCTCCTTCCGACGCCCCCTCACACACACACACACACACACACACACACTGTCCTCCCACACAGCCTCCAACACAAATAACACAAAGCTAAGTGGTGACTTTTTAATCAGGGGTAGTGACGAACATTCTGCAGTTGTTTGACAGTGGAAGGGCATGTACTTTGATCCTCCCGATTCACATCAGGTGCTCCGGCACATACAAAAGATATACAATCATGTGGATGCAAAGAGGCCCTGAGATACTGTAGCAGGTTACATCCATGCAGGGAAAAAGGTTTGACTGAGGAGATGAGGTTTTCCTGCCATCTAGTGGTAGTATGTGTATATTGTATCAGGGCATTCGAGTCTGATCCATATCTGGAGTTAAACATGGATAGAGATTTCATCTTAGTATCGTAAAGGGTAAAAGACTTGCCGCTGGGTTAAGCACACCTCAGCACGCAACACAGTGCGCTACGCCCAAAGTTCTTGAGAAAAAATGGAAAGTGCATGCGCTGCGCCCAGTCTTTGCTCAACGCAGTGAAAAGCCGTCATAGCACAGCGCAGGCCATTGGAAATAATGGGTTTCAGAGCGCAGTGGTGCCGTTGTGAAAAGCCCTAAAAGGAACAGTGTGTAACATTTCAGGGGGTCTATTAGCAGAAATGGAATATAATATTCATAACTATGTTTTCATTAGTGTATAATCACCTGAAACTAAGAATTGTGTTTTTCGGTAGCTTAGAAGGAGCCGTTCATACTGTATCTACATATAGGGAGCAGGTCCTCTTCATGGAGTCCACCATGTTGTTCCGCCATGTTTCTACTGTAGCCCAGAACGGACAAACTAAACACTGGCTCTAGAGAGGGCCTGTCGCGTTTTTACGTTACCTGAAGGCCACCGTAGTTCTCCGACACGCTTGTGAAACTGCAGCAACATGAGCTGCAGAGTGCAAAACCATGGTACTGCCAGCCGCTGTCTCACTTCCATAGCTCTTTAAGTAGTGTTATTATGGTAAGGATGGTCTCTGAGCGAGGCAAATGGTGTTACCACGGTTTTGCACTCGGTGGCTCACGTTACCGCAGTCTTGGAAAGGGAGAAGAGCGGTATTCAGTTGGTTGCAATCTGCAACCGCTCCACTAGATGCCACCAAATCCTACACACTGCCCCTTTAAGTACAACAGATGAGCATCCCATTTTCCAAAAGCATCTTAAAGGTAAAATATGTTACATTTGTCGGTTGGTGTTTGCAAACACAGAGCACTCGAAATGGGTTCCTCCTCCACGACTCAACAAGTCAAGAAAGGGGGAAAGAGAGACAGCAGCGATGGTCGAGCGAGATCCCCAAAGCACTGAAAAATGACATGTGAAAAACAAACCAGCAACACGCCTTTCAAGAAACAATGTCCTTGTCAAACCAGAGGCTTTTGTATTTATTATTACTATTCATTATTATTTTCACTACACTAACTTTTCATTTACATTTCTACACTTTGTAGAAAACTGTTTTCACTTTGACATTAAATAGTCATCTTTCTGTTGATTTGTGTAAAAAAAGCGACATTAATCTGTTTTCTATTTGATTCCATGTTGGAAGACATTCAAATATGAAAAATTAGAGTAATGAGCTGAAATACAGTAAACTCTTACTGAAAGGGACATGGTTTAGTATCAGGACGCAAAGATTATCTGATGTGATGATGAATCGATGCTGAAATGACTGTTAATGAGCAGTGCGTTTTATTTGCAAACTTCATGACAATGCAAAGAGGCTATATTTCAAATCCAGCTTAGTTCTAGTTTTCAGCGTGGGATTATCAACGTTAGCATATTAAAATATGTACATCAGTATGTAAGTAAGTAAATAAATAAAATAATCTAGTTCTGGGACAGTATTATTGGCACCCTGTGCAGAGCATGACATGCTGTGCTATCTTAAGCCAAGCAATTTTGTGACAATGTCACAACAAACTTTGCGCTTCCGAGGGGTGAAAGGGAGCAAAGGGAGAGAGATAGACAAATAGAAATGGTAAAAGACAGGGAGGAGGACGGAGAAATAAATAAATATTACCTGTTTAAATAATTAAATAACAGGGAAACAGCTACAACCTCAGCCTCACCTGCTCCTGAGTCTCCCCGTTTGGAGGGGTGAAGTCAGGAAACGACTGACCGGCTGCTTTGGCCATCTCTCTCATCTCCTGCACCGGCCGCCCCTCTGCTATCCCAAAGCTCTGAAAAATAACACGTCATTGTTAAGTAAATATATCTTAAGAAAAGGTTTTATTGAGAAAACACTTTCGCTATTATATTGTAAAATCACACAAAAGACATGCCACTCACTTTCTCTTTAAGTAAAGGGTCACGCACCATTTGTAGACCAGAACAACTACTGTTGTGTTTCATTAATGTTTCAGCAGTCTGGAGGAAATAATACACATCATTGTCATCATCTCATCACAGAATGACATACGGTTACATACTGTCATTATCTCTCTATAGGGAAGAAGAGGAGAAGTTTTATTTCCCAGATGTGTGTCCTTGATTTGAAGCACCGGTTGGTGTTTTGGTGTTTTTTAATACATAGGAACAAATGTCACAAAGTGAGATGACTTGAGAATAAAACCAGAACAGTGTGGTCAAATATAGTATCATCATCAGTATCATATATAGAATCATACTGTTAAATAATAATACATATACTGCAGCGTTTTGATACATTTTTCCAATTAAGATTCACAGCTTGCTCCCACTGTGAATCTAAAGCACCATATACCTGCTGGGCTCGCAGCATATCACTGACAAACACGTTGCTGAACTTGACATCTTTCAGGTAGCAGCCTGCTGCCTTGGCCTGCTGCAGCCCGATCTCAGATAAGGGGGAATCTATAGCCTGGCCTGTGTGGAGGAAGAGGGAGAGTTGAAAGTAAGACACAGAGAAAACATGAAATGTCAATATATCTTCAATCATACTCTACCTTGTAGCAGGCCTTCTTTATTGTACTGCGTTTCCCCACTGCAAGAAATAAATCATTAATCAATGTCAAAGTACAGGAGCTAATATCATTGACAGATTAGTTTAAGAAGCTCAGAGAAGCTCCTGTTCAATTGTCATAAATTAGATTTTTTGTCTATTATCGTACATTTAAGGGTTTATATTTCCCTGCATGACTGTTTTGCTCAAGGACCTTTCAGTAGGGCAGATGGTAAAAAAAAATAGCTCCTGTTATTGCAGGACAATAGTCACTGCTACACTGTGCTTGCTTTTGATGGCTCAAGTTTTCTGGCATGGGCCCTTTTTATTAGAAGTTAGATATGCTCCTGTGCTGTGGCAGTGTCAACTAGACATCAATTAATCTATGAATTATTTTATTATTTGAAAAATTAAAGGTCTTATTGACAACATATTTTTTTAAAGAACAATACATCTACAGAGACTTTAGAAAGGTGCCAAATAAAAGTATGGCTTTTCCTGAAAAAAAAAAAATATATATATATATATATATATATATATATATATATATATATATATATATATTGTAAATTAATCACTTTAAAAACTTTGGCGGGTCCAAAATGAATGTTTATCTCTGTGGAAGATACATTATCTGACGTTTGGGTCCCACTTCTAACAAGGCTTGTGAGCCAAAAGTAAAGCAACGCTGGTATCACGTGGTGTCTCTGGGTTGTCAGTTAGTGTGGACAAAACAGATAAATGGCTGAGATTGATCGTAAGTGCCTGGCAATGACTTGTTGTAAAGTAAATGCAATGGAACGGGGGAGGGAGAATGCGACATCTAGAGGCTGAATGTTATTAATGTTATCAGTAGCGCCTTTAAGTCTATAAAACATCAGAAAATAGTGAAAATGCCTTTCATATTTTCTTAGAGCCCAAGATAACTCAAAGTCTACTTGTTTTGTCTGTCCAAACCCCCAATATATTTAATCTACAATTATATAACAAAGACAAAAACAGCAAATCCTTACAGTAGAGAAGCTGGAGCCAATCTTAGTCTGGTAATTGACTTCATCTATTAACCAAAATATCAAAATTGGTGCCAGCTAATTTTCACGTTTTATGGATTCTGGTTTTATTGACATACTTTCTCTTGACACTAATGTGTGTTTTCATTTAGTATAAATGGTTCTACCTGTGACCCAGAAAAAATCTGTGATTGGAAAAAATTTATCTGTGATAGGATTCCATATGTTTATTAGTATTATAATATTTAAAGTATGATCATATTAAACTAAATTTATAAACCATATATTCAAGTTTTGTTTTGACAGATTTGATAATACTGTGGTTGATGAGGGAGACCTCTGGTGGTCGTGAGGAGGTACTGCAGTGACTACTGGACTGAACCAGGCTTGAATGGACAGACAGGGAGAGATCACCATGTTTGTGAAACTGTCCTTTTGTTTGTGTATGCTGATGTTATTACAAGCTCAGTTTAATGTTACAAGTGGATGCTACACTGCCTTGACACTGCCAAGGTCTCTAGTGCTTATCTATGTGACACCTGCTAACATCTAAAGTTATCTATCTAATGCTAAATAAATGCAGACTTTAGTCATGCAACTAACTTGTTTTAAAGTACTACTAAGCTATTAAGTTCCCACACACATGCACATAATATGAATATATATAAATATATGATTATTAGGCTACTTTTTCAAATCTATAGGTCCACAGAGAGACCACAGATCTATAAATAGGAGCGAGCAGCAGCAGCACTACTCGGAGCCTCCACGTGCTAAACATTATTATGTCATGTATCATAAATATGAATGTCAACTGCACTTACTGTCGAACAAGCGTCAGCCCAAATGTTAGCGCCTTCATGCTCTGGAGGTTAACGACGGAGTAATATCGCATTGACAGGTGGTAGACTAGTTCGGCCCTGAAGAAGATCAGACTACAGTACTACTACAGTAGTGACCATGAACGCGTCTCACGCCTTGAGAGCAAATGTCACCCAGAAAGTGAGACTACTCACTGGGAGCAGAGCAGGGGCGGAACTGTGATTTCTAAGGTGTGTGTGTGTGTGTGTGTGTTTGTGTGTTTGTGGGGGGGATACAGTTATTAGTGCATCACAATACTCAAAATGATTTAGTTTTTCAGAGACCCCAACCCAGGGTACAATGAATGGTACAAAAAGTACCTCAATCATATATCTTATACTGTATATACTGTATATGCTCTTAATGTATATAAGATAAGATAAGATAAGATAAGATAAGATATTCCTTAGTCCCGCAGTGGAGAAATTTGCAGTGTATGTTCTTAATATAGGAACTCAGGCTAGTAAACTCTGTTTCTTCTTTTAAATCACACCTCAAAACCTACCTTTACAGGAAGGCCTTTTTAAAGCAACCTTTTATTTTGGCCTATGTTTTTATATTTTTATTCTGTATTATTTTTATCTTGATGTTTGCACTATTTTAACTTTTGTAAAGCACTTTGTAACTATGTTTGGAGAGGTGCTATACAAATAAAGTTTATTATTATTATTATTATGCCTGTATATGTTCTTAATATGCCCTTGTACAAAGTATTTCCTTTTATAATTGTAATATAACTTATTATTTTTAATGGAGCTTCCCAGCAATAATTTGTGTATACAATTATTTCTGTGATTTATTGGATTTTGTACAGAATACCAATAAAAAGACTTTGAGGAAAAAAATATGAATTTTGGATACACGAGGCCAGACCCAATCAATCATACCCATATATTCATTATTATTCCTATTCTGTTCAAACTCTTTTTAACGCACAAACTGAAGGACCTGGTGGGATTACATTTCACTGGAATTGTACCTTATATGATTACATGTGACAAATGAAATTGATTGATTATCAAACATGGTAGGTCAAAGTATAGAGATAGTTTGTGTAAGAGCCTGGGACACATTTGAGGAGCAAGTCTCAGTCCTATTTCAGAAACATGTTGCATATGCCTGTCCTTTTCTAATGGACTGTTTTAGTGGTCAGATGTTTATGATCCAGATTTGTAGGTTTGCTAATTTGTGATCATCATTGACACATTGAGGTAGTCCAGTTGATGAGTAAATTTGTTAAGTTACTTCCTTTAAATTGCCCATATTGTCATTTGCGCAGTAGATAAACTCTAAAATAATGTAGGCTATTATAATACTTTGCACATAAATACCAGCTTTTTTTATTATTTATATTGAATGTTAAATCGTCTTAAATGGTTGTATCCTCCGGGAGCTCCACACTATGAGTTTGCTGTTTGTGCAATTGAATTTTTTTTTTTTTTTAATTCATTTTTATTTGGAGACATTGACACTTTACATGATCAAGGAATGTACGTGTTTGTAGTATGATGTAATGAGCAGCATGTACTTAAAAGAGTGTTGCCATTTTTTTCTTTTTTTAAGTGTACATATACAATAAACAATATACACATACATACAGTACATACACATACATACTGTACATATCCATACAAACATGTGTACATACATACATAATCATAACATATTCCCAAGAACCCTATATATTTGGGGTGCCATGTGGAGAGAAACAGAACACCATATCAGATTGACAGCAAGCTAATATTGATAAATATATAAATAGTAAGAGTAATTCTATGATAAACATATATACATGTATATATGCATACACACGCTCATATACCCACATGTTCATGCCCATGCATACATGTATATATTGCATATATATATACACACACACACATACATATACCCACATTCATGTACTGTACAAGTGAATTGTGAAAGTGAACTGTGCAATTGAATTCTGACAGTAGTTATATAAAAAGGTGTACTGGTGAGCACCTTACGTTTGTGTAAATTTGTTAAGTTACTTCCTTTAAAATTGCCCATATTGTCATTTGTGCAGTAGATAACTCTATGTATATATGATGTAGGCTATTATAATACTTTGCACATAAATACCAGTTTTATGTGTTTGTGCAATTGAATTCTGACAGTAGTTGTTATATAAAAAAGAAAAAGACCATTCATTCATTTTTTGCGTTTATATAAAGAAACAACAAAACAAAACCATGCTGCATTGAGGTAGTCCAGTTGATGAGTAAATTTGTTACTTCCTTTAAATTGCCCATATTGTCATTTGCGCAGTAGATAAACTCTAAAATAATGTAGGCTATTATAATACTTTGCACATAAATACCAGCTTTTTTTAAATTTATATTTAATGTTAAATTGTGTTAAATTGTTATATCCTCTGGGAGCCCCAGACTATGAGTTTGCTGTTTGTGCAGTTGAATTCTGACAGTAGTTGTTATATAAAAAAGAAAAAGACCATTCATTCATTTTTTTGCGTTTATATAAAGAAACAACAAAACAAAACCATGCTGCATTGAGGTAGTCCAGTTGATGAGTAAATTTATGAAGTTACTTCCTTTAAATTGCCCATATTGTCATTTGCCCAGTAGATAAACTCTAAAATAATGTAGGCTATTATAATACTTTGCACATAAATACCAGCTTTTTTTAAAAATTTATATTGAATGTTAAATTGTGTTAAATTGTTATATCCTCTGGGAGCTTCAGACTATGAGTTTGCTGTTTGTGCAGTTGAATTCTGACAGTAGTTGTTGTATAAAAAAGAAAAAGACCCATTCATTCATTTTGCGTTTATATAAAGAAACAACCAATCAAACCCACGCTGCTTCTTCTCTTTCAGGTGTCTCCTCCTGGCCCGAGCACCTTACGTTAGTGTCGCGCGGATAAGCTCACGCACTCTCGTCGGTCTCGCACCGTGAGCGCGCCGCGGCGGTGGTGACAGTCGCCATTTTATTTTGAAAATCAAGCTGAAGTGAAGCTCAGCGGACTCTTCATCTCTTCTCCTCTTCTTCTCTTCCTCTCTTCATCTAGTCAAGTTTGTTGAGCGAAACAAGAAGAGGATGAACATCTGAATCACTTTCTTGTGGAGCAACGGTGAGATTTATAACCTACTCTCCTAACAACCCGTCGACTGATGTGTGTCTGTAATAACATGAAGCTGTTGATAGAAAGAGAGCAGGGAGCGGGGCCGGCTAATGACTGGAGAGCAGCTGTCATATCGGCCACAGCTACAAAAGTAACAATTACTTCATTTAGCAAAAAATCTCCTTCAAAGTCGGTCTATAGCTGCATTAGGCTCGTTTCTGTTGTAGACGATAACCTCCTAGTCTCTGTGTTACGTTACAAGATAGCAACCAGCACATAATGTTAGCGACTCCACGGTTTAGACGGAGCCCGGAGACACAAGCTAACAAGCTAACAAGGTTAATGCTAACATGCTAACGTTAGCTAGCTGATGCTAACGCTAGCTGCTAGCTAACACGATCCCGCACCAGCCATCCGCAGTCCTCGCGGCCTCTCACACGACCACGGCACGAGAGGCATGTGTTACCTTCTCAAAACCTCCCGCAGGAATCGTTTAGCTGGTCGAAACGGCTTTTAATAATAGTTGGAAATAGTGAATGTGAAGTGGTTTTGCCGATTCACCCACTCACAACCAGCATCATGCTGCTAACGGTAGCTTCACGTTCATGCTAATGTGCTAGCATTAGCTCGTAGCCTTACAGGGACATGTTGGTAACATTTCATTTACAGAGGTTTAAAGCTAGGTATTGATTACTGGTGAGTTATTCAGATGAGTATGTATATATATATATATATATGAATATAGTATGATTTTAGTAAGCCACAGTATGTGCTGGTTAATGTCAATGCTAAATGCTTAATTATCCAGTAAACATGTTGGCTAAACTTAAACTTCTCCCCTAGCAAGTGTTCATCAGCGTCATGGTTTAATGTTAAAGCAGCTATGAGCTACAGGAGTATTGTCCCCAATAGGTGACGTTTGTTCCCATCTAGTTATTAACTTTATCATTCAGGATATCTGGTAAAACTCTGAAGTATCAGATCGCCTGCTAGTGATCTCTGCTAACTTAGATTAGCTTGCTCTTTGTTTCAATGAGTGATTTTAACTCTCTCTGTCCATTAGTCGTTAGAAAGTCCTGGTTAGCTGCTTTTAATGCTTTAATGTACTTGTGAGCTGGTGGATAAAAGTGGTGCAGTCTTTATGTTATTGTAAAAGTTGTCAGATCGGTGAGCAACTTAACTCACGTTAGCTTTGAGTCTGTGTGTGCCAGATATTTGGGTACTGCCGAGGCCTAGTACAAGTTACTGGCACGGCAAGTTTATATAACTTTATCTCCGAGAAGCTAGCGTACTAGACTATGTAACGTGAGCTTTAACTCGTATTGACCATAGTTTGGGGATTTATTAGCAGATAAATGCCCAGGCAGCAGGCACTAAAATACATTTCACTGCACCTCTGTGTGTGTTATGCACGTAGGCCTCAAAGCCTGTCACAATATGTTGTGTTGTCAATTGTAAATATTGTCCTGCATGAAAGTTAAGTTTAGTGCTGCACAAAGAAATTCCTCATTTGTTTCTCTTGATTATTCTTTTTTTTTTTTTTTTTATTGCAAAACGTTTTCTCTTTCTAAAAAAAATCACTTTTAACTTGTTTGTCTTTTCATTACAGATGCTGAACTTGATTTTAAACTGAAGGACTCTTCATAGTACCCGGGAGCCACCAATCGGAAATCTCATTTGGAAGCCAACATCTTTTAATACCTTTTGGGGGGGGGGGGGGAGCAGAAGTAACCTATCACTGAAGTGACTAAAGGGGAATAATGGTGATTTTGCGCCGTGCTCGGCCGCCTGCTTCCGCCCCAACCAGCAATGAATCTTGATTCGCTTTCGCTGGCTTTGTCTCAAATCAGCTATCTGGTGGACAATTTAACTAAGAAAAACTACCGAGCCAGCCAGCAAGAAATACAGCATGTAAGTGGTAGCAACGACATCAAGTACATTTTTGTACATCTGTCAACAGATATCTTAAAAGTTTCTCTAAATGAAGTGTCCTAAAATGTGTCCACACGTTCTGGATGTTTTGCCTGTGCTCTCCCAGATTGTGAATCGTCACGGTCCTGAGGCAGACAGGCATCTACTACGCTGTCTCTTCTCTCATGTGGATTTCAGTGGCGATGGTAAAAGCAGCGGCAAGGACTTTCACCAGGTAATTTTTGATTAGAGACATATTGATATTTTTAGTGTTACTGCACAATTTGTGTTTATACAAAAAGGAAAGTGATATTACAGACACTGAATTCGCCATTGGTATTCTTAGAATTTATTCTCAAATTCTGAACAACAGTTGTACTAAAATTAAACTAAAATTGAATTCATTCAGGATTTTACGGGTTTCCCAGTACACAGCCAGGCAGCGCATATTAGTAAATTAGTGTGAGACACTCATCCTTGCATTACCGCAACTTTTTTACCACATGCTCCATGTTGATAGACAGTGAAGAGATTCAGCCTACAGGAAACATGGAATTCCATTGAGAAATATCGGCTTGTAGCAGTAAATAGGACTACCAGACAGGACTATTCAATTAATCCTTTAAGTGATGAGAAGTAATCAATCCTTGTTGGACTCATGTGAAAACGGTCTGAACATTTCCTTAAACTCAAAAGCTTATGTAATAAATACAATCACATATGTATGGGTCATGAAAAAAATGATAAAGGGATACACAGAAATAAATAAAAACAGATGTAAATTACAGAAAAAGGTCTCGTATACCCCCTACGGTCTGTTTTAACTAGATGACTACAAAGAATGATATGCAGACAAACTTGTACCAATATGAGGAAGAATTATTTTATATTGACGTAATTGCAGTCCCGGAATAAAACTGTTAGAAACAAACAAACATTTGTCTACAACATTTAAAACATCTAGTGAAATAAATACAATTGTACACTTTTAACTGTGGAAGTTTCACATCTCCTTTCAGTTACAGTTTCACTCGAGACAGGATGAGACTAGTACACCTGGTCTTCCGGAAGCCCAATGCTAATTTAAAATAATGTCAAGTTAAATGAACAATAATATGCAATATAGGCAAAGTTTGTTTGGTTGTGTTTTTCCCTAAATAATCACAGTGACTTATTTCCCTTCGAGTGCATCAAATTTGAACTTATTGGCTATGAAATACACACGCACTCACAGAATAGCTGAGCACTGATCATAGAGCCTGACAGACCTCTACATTTCTCCCAGCCGTAGTCATGCAGTAAAAAAGAATAAGCATTCACTGTGTTATTAAAATATTACGCCCATTCTCAAAATTCATGTTATTCTTATGGTCTAAGCCAGTCCAAAAATATTAGTAAACATGAACAACTCTCACACAAATCCAAAAACTAGAGTGCTAAGACTCAGACTTGTGATGTCATAGGGTATAAATTGTTGAAATGCTGTACAGACAAAGAATCGGGAGAGATGTTCGAGATGACACTGATAGCACCCAGGGGAATGCTTTTAAGTATATTGGTACATTTTTTGTTTCACAACCAAGAACACGACAATAGAATAAAGCTCATTTGGGTATAAAAAAGAAAACAAACATTTTGTTAGCCTCCCATTCATTGTCTATGGAACAGCTCCAGACTTTATACCTTATGGCATCACAAGTTTGAGACTTACTCCTCTGGTTTCTGGCTTTGAGAGAGAGTAGCTCATGTTCACAAATATTGATTGAACTTTCCTAGGCCATGGAAATAACATTTTTGAATTCTTTGTTTCTTTCTGAAATTTAGGTGGTGTTCCCCTTCAAAGCACTCAAATACTGGCATATTGTCAATTAAAAATAAATAAATAACAGAAATGACTGTAATGTAAATGTTACCCCCCCCAGGGATCAATGGTATTTCTGATTCTGTAATGTTCCATCAGACTCTGACCTGTTGATAATTCCTGAACTGGGCTGTGGCTTATGTTTGTTCATAGAGGGCAGGCACAACGGACTGACTAAAATACACAGGTGAAGGCACATTGTAGCGGGGCTGGTATGCCGTATGCTTTAATTCGGTATTGTGTACGATCGAGTGTGGATCGCATACGCAGCAAAGCAGTGGGAGGCTGCCTGAACGCTGTGGGGAGACGGACTCGCCGTCCAGTCTATTTTTGTTTTGTTACGACAAATTTGTGGATGCCGTCATAAATTAAATGTTTGAAGTGTATCCACAGATACATCCGACTTCATCAGTGACAGCATACAGTTCGTCACTAATCGTTGTCCTGCACCATACAGCGCTGCTACAGCTGATAGAGAACAACTGGTGCGCTGCCAACACTTTCCGCGCTCCAGAATTTCTGTTCCGCGTGTGCGAGTATTAGACATATACGGCTGTTTGGGTCACAGGACATACCAAAAGAACGTTTCATACTGAGCAACCTGTACTGAACAGCTCAATACAAATACACGTATCGTTACAACCCTAATCATTTGCACAAGCCAACTGATTACTTTGGGACGCTCATTTGAAATGGTAAATGGATTTGCATTGATAGAGCGCTTTTCTAGTCTTCTGACCACGCAAATCGCTTTACACTACATGTCAGCATTCACCCATTCATACACTGATGGCAGAGTCTGCCATGGAAGGTGCCAAATTTGCCCTTCAGGATCTAATCTAAATACTCATTCACACACCGATGGCTAACCCTTCGGAAGCGATTTGGGGTTAAGTGTCTTGCTTAAGGACACATTGACATTTGACTGGAGCAGCCACGTATCGAACCACCGACCTCCCGATTGGAGGACAACCTGCTCTACCCTCTGAGCCACAGACGCCCGTGAAAGCATCATTTGTCATCATTTTTACAGCTGGTCCAATCAGCCAGGCTTTTCTATCTGACAGCAAAGCCCAGTGTGTATACTGAAGAGAGACTGCTTATATCACTGGAAGCATACAACTGTTCTCTGCACATACATACATACATTGTATGCATCCAGTGCAGAGAACATACTGTAGTTGTATTTATTTTAAGAACTTCCACTTTGGTGTTATGGTCGACAGCGTGGTTTAGTTGTGCCTTTTGGGGGTTAGAAGTCCAGGGTGCCCAAAACATTTTGATAATAAAAAGCTAGATTGTGCACAATAGACTAATTCCATTAGTTCCAAAAGGGCAAAACCTTTGGTCCTACTTAAGTAGGAGTCAAGCAGTGAGCGGGGGTATGTGAGCCACGCTCACTTTTCCCTTGTTGCAGATTCATGACTAGAAAAACTTGCTGAACTGCATCTCAAATTCATCTTCAGGTTCCCAGCTTTCAGATGATGTACACCACTACTATGTGACATCTACTGCTAACCTGCTATCTCCCCCTAAAGAGCCCCTGCCCCCCTAAAAATCCCAAATGTGTCTATTGTAAAGAGGGGTGGAGTAGAGGAGGTTATATAAATTAGCATATCCTTTGATATATAGTCTTAATAGTATGTTTGTCCCACATTGTGATTACGAATACCGCTTATCGTTTCATATTGATTCTTGTGAGAAACGTATTGTCTTATCTTATTCTTCACCTGCCTATGTTCTCTTTACTCTCTTTTTCTTCTCGGTACGTTTTGCTTTTCAACTTGCCCAAGACACAGTTTCTGATCCAGGAGTGTGTGTTGCTGATATCAAAGCCAAACTTTATCGCTACTCTGTGTTACGCCGTTGACAATCCCCTCCACTACCAGAAGGTAAGGAGCAGCTGCCTGAATTTCTGTATTATTACTGTGGTAGCCAGAATGTATGACATCACTTATTGATAGATAAATTCTGTTGAGTTGAGTAAAGACATACGACTAAAAGAAAATATAGAGTCATAGGTTACAGTTGGCTTACATACTGGCTTTCAGTTGACATATCATCCTGTAAGCCACTTAGACATCAACTCAGACTCCCACGAGTGTACGGACATTTTGCAAGTTTGTATGATTTATAAAAAAAAAAAAGATATAATCTTGGTTTCAACTGTCTTTCAGAGTTTGAAGCCATCGGCCCACTTATTTACTCAGCTGAGTAAAGTTCTTAAGCTCAGCAAAGTCCAAGAGGTAAGCCAGCTCTGCAATGGGCTTCATCAATCACCAATCTGAATGGGGCAATGTACATACAGTACATGGTTTACATTTGGCAGTTAGCAAGTATTGTTAATTGTTTGTTGGAGTATTTTTTATTTATTAATTTATTTCCCAGGTGATATTTGGACTTGCTTTGCTGAACTCCAGCAACGCAGACCTTCGCGGTTTTGGTAAGTAATTCTAGTAGAGCATGACATATTTAAACCTGTAGCAAAAATGATCTGAAACCTTGTTTTTAAATAGCCGTACACATGTTACTGTGGTCTTGCATTCGAGGCATATAAACATCCTTGTTTTTCTGAAACAAAAAGCTTGGATGTTTAACACATGCTTGTTTTCTGGCATTCAGTAAAACATTAATTTCCTTGCACTATGGGCAAGTTAGCATTCTTTTTTTGTCTAATCAGCAAATGAATGAGCTTGTCGATCACTAATACAATGCATCGCCCATGCAATAGTGATGAATTATATGGTAAATCCATGTGGGATGTTGCATTCTCAGACTATTTGCAATCACCTTGGCATAATTACAAATGCAAGTTTTGAGTGTCATACACACCACCAAATATTTTATACACTGTTGAGGATAAAGTCTGTAATTACTGACGATTAGTCTTACATTGAAGCAGGATTTGAAATTCACCATTTGAACAAACATGCAGAGTCTATAAAGGTTAATAGTGTGAAGTGAAGATGTGAAAAAAATGATTGAATTACTCCATTTGTCGACTAAGGTGTGTTGATTAATAATTGTATTTCACAATAATAGTTGACATCCTTTTTATTTTGGGCATTGCTTTTACAAGTGAATGCTGCTTTTCATCAAGTTGTGATAAAGATTGGTAACACTTGGGCATACAGGAAAGAGGTGTCTAGATGATCTTAAGTAGGTTTATGGATGACCACATCACTTTAATTTAATGTCGGCTCATCAGTACAGAGAACACTGTAGAAAAGCAAGTCAGCTTTCTTAACTTGTTTTTGACTGTTTCTCAGCCGCACAGTTCATCAAGCAGAAACTCCCAGACCTCCTGCGGTCATACGTTGACGCGGATCTCGGAGGAAACCAGGAAGGTGGCTTCCAAGACATTGCCATAGAGGTCTTGCAGCTACTGCTCTCCCATCTACTGTTTGGCCAGAAGGGAGCCAGTGGGGTAGGGCAAGAACAGATTGACGCCTTCCTCAAGACACTTTGCCGAGGTATGGGGAATCAACACAAATCCACAAAAATCACAAAAACTTGAGATCCTGAAGCATATAGATACCTACAGTTGGAGATGCATTTGTCAGACTGAATAGAAATGGTACAAATCCTGTCTTTATAACCCTTTTAGATCACATCCCCGGTCATATTGTGCACCTGTTTAACAATATATGAAATCCATTTCTTTGTATTTTTATATTAAAATCCAATCATCTTTTCTTCCAGTAAAATGAAATATGATGATTGCTTACCTAATCTAGTGTCAACCAATAACATCATGACATCAATCAATCTGCAGCATTTAGCAACAGGGGAGGTGTGTGGTATGGAGCCTGCAGCTCCGTATCTCTATACATTCTAAGCCCGGACACTTTTTAGCAGTTCAATCAAATGTTAAGAATTTGATTAAAATCCCTCTTGTGACTGTATGCTGCTCAAATATTCAGTTTACTGGGGAATACTCCCAGTGCAGCAGCTAAAGACACTGTAATGTCGTTTCTCTGGGACTTTAAATTGTTTTTCAGTGTTGCTGTGCAACGTGTTTATTTATCTGTGTGTTGTATTTCAGATTTCCCCCAGGAGCGCTGCCCTGTGGTGCTCGCACCACTGCTGTACCCTGAAAAACGGGACATTCTCATGGACAGGATCCTGCCAGACTCGGGGGAGTTAGCTAAGACCATGATGGAGAGTTCTCTAGCAGAATTCATGCAAGAAGTTGGCTACGGCTTCTGTGCTAGGTGAATTTGTGTTTTAAATTCTTCTAAGCTACATCCACAACTAACACTTAAGTTCTGTTTTTAAAATGCTCTTGTGTGTGTGTATACACAAATCCTCCAGTAAATGCAGTGTAATTATGTGAAAGACCACAAAGTGTGAATACACTTTGCCGTTGAACACTGAATACAGACCTCACAGACACCTTCAGTTCTCACTACACCATTTTGCAGTTTGACAAATCTAGTGTGATATCACACACATCAGATGTTTCTAGTAGAATGTTTTGCAACAATAGAAGTGTTAAGAATTAGCAATCATAGAGCTAAAAACTAGGTATATATGTTTTTGTTTTTTACTGTCCTACCTCTAATATAATTTTAATGTGATTTGAATTGACATGTGAATGTTCAAGATAATGGTCCGCACTGACCTGTCCATTTGTCTTTCCAGTCTGGACGAATGCAGAAACATAATCCTCCAGTATGGGGTGAGGGAGGTGACTGCCAGCCAGGTAGCCAGGGTCCTGGGCATGATGGCACGTACCCACTCTGGCCTAACTGATGGCATCCCTCTACAGGTGAGCTGCTTTATTTGATGTCAGGGCCATGGGCCGCCAGAAGTCTAAGGTCACTTTGATTACTTTACTTTGGTTTACTTGATATGGACCAAAAGAAAACACAGGATACTATTGCATTTTTAGTTGCAGTCCGTTTCTATTCACACTCATACTTACTACAAACCAAAAGGTGTAAACGTCTTGTAAACGGAAAAATATCCAGACATTATAAAAGGAGTAGGATCAATTTAGACTCTTTCATTGATTTTATGCTACCTGGGTCTGCTGGGTTAACTTTTTCTTTTTTCCACATGGGAGGGGACAGGTAGGGTACAGTGGGTTAATCAGCTTTTTGCTGGGAATAGCTTTATATGAAAATTGATGAGAGCAGCTCAGACTAAAGGCCCAAACACAGCAAGCCGACATCAAAGAACTAGCGGCGATGAAGGCCAACTGTTACATCGCTTCATGTCGCCTCTGTCTTGGCCGATAAGTTGCATTTGAACACACTGCAAAGACTACAGCCGACGGCCAGGTAGCACGTACATTCCGCGCCTGCCTGAAAGGAAATAACTCTCCACACCAGCAGGTAACTCCATGCTGAATCAGCAAAAAAAACCTCCGGGCAGACTAGAGCCAACGGTGTGGGACACATCGAGAAAACTAGGCTGACAGATGCTCACCGACAGCCCCAAACTGTCTGCCAGCTGACCGCCAGCTTGGTGTGTCAGGGCCTTTACATACGTAAAAGTAAATGTGTGGGCTGTAAAATCATAACATTGACTTAAATTAAAAAAACGACAACTCTATAGAGCTGGAGAGTTTGTTAATTTATCACTGTGTGATATGAAAGGAGCCACTCGTAGTGTCAATATCACAAACATTTGATTCAATAACTTTAATATTTCAAATATTGGTTCATGCTCGCTGACTGTACTGACTTCTGGACTTTTCTTTGTGTTTTCTCTCCCAGTCCATCTCTGCTCCAGGAAGTGGTATCTGGAGCGACGGGAAGGATAAGAACGATGGCTCGCAGGCACACACGTGGAATGTCGAGGTTCTCATCGACGTCGTGAAAGAAGTGGTAAGTTTATTTAGTACTTAGTAAGTTTATCTCAAATGGTTAGCTGTAAGATTTCCTGAATAATGTTTTCAGTAATTTCCACACACTGCCACTATTTCCAAAAATATATAAACAGTTTTGACTGGCAAGAATGAGTGCATTAGAACGCATTGTGCAGTTGCAACAACATTTGCATGTGAACAGGATACAACACCCTCTGTGTGTTATATCCTGTTCAGATTGTAAAGCCCCCTGAGGCATATTTGTGATTTTGGGCTATACAAATAAAATTGACTTGACTTGATGGCATTTCACCTACACCAACATGTTACGTTTAGTTGGTCATAAGTCTGATCCTCTCTTCTCAGATAATTCTTTTACAAAAAATACTACTACTCCCAGAATACTACTGTAGGCTTATGTGTGAAGCATTTAATAGTGTCACTCTGGAATTACAGTTTGTCAAATTCAGCATCAATGCACAAGTGAATACATGCCTTTCATTAATCTGACATTGAAGGTTTCAGAAATTGTTATTTTGCTACCAGATTACTTTGAAAAGCCTGCTGAGGTTTCACTTGTGGATTTTTGTCTGTGCCCTAGAATCCCAACCTGAACTTCAAAGAGGTGACATACGAACTGGACCACCCAGGCTTTATAATCCGGGACAGCAAAGGCCTGCATATAGTGGTGTATGGCATTCAGAGGGGGTTGGGCATGGAGGTCTTTCCTGTGGATCTCATCTATCGGCCATGGAAACATGCCGAGGGACAGGTAACTGACCAATATCTGCTCCATCATTTCATGTGTTTAACTTTAATTTTTTTAACAGGATTTTTGCTGTCAAAAAGAAGAGTAAGATTAATAAAGTATAATCATAATGCAAAGTAGTAGTTGATTTCTCTGTCTAGACAGTGTGGTTTGAGTGGTTAAGATTGAGCCTTGTATTGCCTCTTTTAAATGTCTAATTGCTTTGTTTCTGTTCTCAGCTGTCATTCATTCAGCACTCCCTGATGAGCCCAGAAGTGTTTTCCTTTGCGGACTACCCTTGCCACACCGTGGCCATTGACATCCTTAAGGCCCCACCAGAGGATGACAACAGGGAGATTGCCACCTGGTATGGAGCTTGTTGCTTTGTCTCTATGTAGAAGGGTGTCCCAGTTGCTTATTTTTCCTTAATGCGTTTAGTTTCAGGCTTTAAAACTGTCAACATGTATTCGCTTTTCTCCTGCATGTCACTCAGTTGTACATTTCGAGCAATGCTTCACCTAGCATTCCCAGTATAACAATATATGTGATAATTAAAATCACCATTGTCAAACATACAGTATATATAGCTGATTGCTATAATATGCTGTAGGAAACCCTGCATTGTGCTTAGAGATGTAGTTTGACCTACTGAATGTGTTTCAGTGTTGATTTACTAAAGAAGTTACGGTGCTGATGCTGTTATGATGCTGCAGTGTGTTTGACTGATTGTCTTTAACTCTTCACAGGAAAAGTCTGGACCTGGTGGAGAGCCTACTGAGGCTGTCTGAGGTGGGCCAGTATGAGCAGGTGAAGCAGCTGTTTAGCTTTCCAATCAAGCACTGCCCGGACATGTTGGTGCTGGCATTGCTACAGATCTCCACCTCCTGGCACACGCTGCGCCACGAGCTCATCTCTACCCTCATGCCCATCTTTCTGGGCAACCACCCTAACTCTGCCATTATCCTGCACTACGCCTGGCATGGACAGGTTGGTGTTATTGCTAATTGATGTCAAGTCGAGAGCTCATGTTTTTGTCCTCTGCGCCCTTCGGCACTTTCTAAGGTGACTTGTTGTCTTGGTTATATTCTTGTGTACTTATTAAATCTGGTGGTTATTTTTCCAGGGACAGTCTCCTTCCATCCGTCAGCTAATTATGCATTCAATGGCCGAGTGGTACATGAGAGGGGAGCAGTATGATCAGGCCAAGCTGTCTCGCATCCTGGATGTGGCCCAGGACTTGAAGGTTTGTCAAATTAGACTAAGTAATCACTGACATGGTGACTTCTCTGAACTTAAAACCCTCAAGCTAAAGCAGAATAATTGATTGATAGCGTCGTAGCACACTGGACTGTTGCATTGAATAATGTTTTTTTATGATTTACTAGTTTTAGTCAACATTACTTTAAAATAAGACAAATTAGAGTATATAGGGCCATATATCCTGTGGTGGTCTCTGTTTTATCCTAAATGTAAGTAACATTTTCATGGTCAATAAGCCAGTGTGTTTTTGTTTCCCCCCCCTGCAGTCTCTATCGATGTTGCTGAATGGTACTCCATTTGCCTTTGTTATTGACCTTGCTGCACTTGCCTCTCGCCGTGAATACCTCAAACTAGATAAATGGCTGACTGACAAAATCAGAGAGCATGGGGTAAGTCTTCAAATTGATTAACGTACAGTTATTCTCAAAAAATAATTACAAATTGTTGGTGTTCTTGTTTGTTGTTGAATTTTGAGCATACCACCTGAAGAACATTGTATTTTACAATTTATTTTTTGTTTTGTCAGGAACCTTTTATCCAGGCGTGTGTGACATTCCTGAAGAGGCGCTGCCCATCCATTATGGGGGGTCTGGCCCCGGACAAGGACCAGCCCAAAAGCGCCCAGCTGCCCCCGGAGACCTTAGCCACCATGCTGGCCTGCCTGCAGTCCTGTGCTGGGTGAGAGGCTATTTGGCTTAGTCTCCGTCACTGTACTGTTAACTCTTTTGATTAATTGTCTAATAATGTCAGTCTTGCTCAAAGTGAAGCCCAACTTTGGTTGCTTTTGATGATGTTTTGACCACACAAGACTGACAATCTTAAGAATGTGTAGTTTATCAAAGTAAATTTATTTATAGACATAATCACTCTCACCCATCCATACAGTGTTCATCTTATCTTTTCTTTTTTTTAACTTAAAGATTCCTTCACTTTTTCTCCTCAGGAATGTGTCCCAGGAGCTGTCAGAGACGATCCTGACCATGGTTGCCAACTGCAGCAATGTAATGAATAAAGCCCGGCAACCACCACCAGGGGTAATGCCAAAGGGACGTGCCCCCAGCACCAGCAGCCTGGATGCCATCTCTCCTGTGCAGGTATCTTGACATGATAGCACACCATGGCTCTGCAGACAAACTTTGTATAATTCCTTTACATGTTGGATATTGGTGTCAACAACACCGATCTGAACTTGCTGGAAAGAAAAGTTATAAATGAATTATTCTTATTCTCCTTCTTGCTCTCTCGCTCTGTCTCTCCTTCTGTCTTTTCTTTAGATGGACTCTCTGTCTGGCATGGGTTCTTTGAACCTGGGGGGCACAGCCACCTCCCACACTCAAAGCATGCAAGGTTTCCCAACCTCACTGAGTTCGGCTTTCAGTAACCCCCAGTCCCCCGCAAAGGCCTTCCCACCACTCTCCAACACCAATCCCAGCACACCATTTGGGGGTATTGGCAGCCTGTCCTCGCAGCTCCCTGGTATGGACTCTGGTACTATGATATTTAATTTTTTCATTTTAACACAAACAACCAAGACATATATATATATATTCATACTAAATCAGCTCTCATTGCACATATCATAGCCATTTATTTGAATTCCGTGACAAATTAGACTGGAACAAATTGTTGTGGTTGCTAAATGTTATGTAAATATTGTGTATATAGTAAGCCTAAGCAAACTATTGCATAACTTTTAGATCCTGAACTTTATTAGTTTGTATCATGTTGGGAAATTCAGAAAAATCGACTGGGAAAACATTTTGTAAGGGATAATAAATATGGTCACTAAGTACTTCTTTACTGAACCAGGTTCAGAGGACAAAAGATCGTAGTTCAGAGGGTGATGTCGGTATGGATTAAAATGACTGAAGTTTAATGTTACTTTCAGGTCCCTTGGGCACAGGCATCAGCTCTGGTATTGGCTCCAGTCTGGGGATGCCAACTGTAAACACCGACCCCTTTGGCACCAGGAAGATGAGCACACCAGGCCTGAACCCACCGACCTTTCAACAGAGTAAGATGAAGGCTTGTAAGTGGTGGTGGTAGTGGTGTGACTGAGAGCCCAGCCTTACGCTGCTCAGCACTGTATTTCCTCTGCAGTGATAATGATTATTGTCTTGATTTGCAAATTGATTTCTAATGCGCCTTAGGGTGCCTCACAAATTCAGTTAACAAGACAAGTTTCACTGGTATTTACCGAGAGCTTTTAAAAGACTCCTGCAATTTTAACATATTGCAAACATTTAGATGTGTGACTTAACTTTCTATTTCATGTCATGCAACTTCTAGAATTATTTATCATAGAGGAAATACAGATCAGTCTTCCATTCCTTGTCTGCTTATGCTGACAGCCCCACTTTGTCATCTGTCTACTATTTAAACATCAAAAAGAAGTCTAACGGGTCTTAATCCGTTAGAATACTCTTTGATTCCTGATGTATCACTTGATTGCACAATGATGTTCACCAATGACTTTAATGACTTGGTTCTTGCTCCACCAGTTTTGGATTACAACATTCATGTTTAAAAATGTCTTTTCTACTCTTTTTTTTTTTCTTGTTTTCAGCTGACCTTTCTCAGGTGTGGCCCGAGGCAAACCAGCACTTTAGTAAGGAGATAGACGACGAAGCAAACAGTTATTTCCAGCGCATCTACAACCACCCACCTCACCCAACTATGTCTGTGGATGAAGTATGTTGTGATATTATTCATTTGTCTCTGCCAAAAACACTAACCCAAATCAAACTCACACATGCTTTTAGTCAATTATTGGCTGCTGTTAATTAATTCTACCATATATACCAGTAATGTTGCTCTTCGAATTAACTCCCACTACATCGTTGTCCCTCCTCCTAGGTACTGGAAATGCTTCAGAGGTTCAAGGATTCAACCATCAAGCGGGAGCGAGAGGTGTTCAACTGCATGCTTCGAAACTTGTTCGAGGAATACCGATTCTTCCCCCAATACCCAGACAAGGAGCTGCACATCACAGCCTGCCTTTTTGGTGGCATTATCGAGAAGGGTCTGGTCACCTACATGGCCCTGGGCTTGGCCCTCCGATATGTTCTTGAAGCATTAAGAAAATCGTACGGATCCAAAATGTATTACTTTGGAATTGCCGCCCTAGATAGGTTTAAAAACAGGTATTGGAATATTTTCTTCTGTATAATGAGTATTCATGTAACAAGTCATTTTGTCTCAGGCTAACCCATCGTTCATATTTCTAGACTAAAGGACTATCCTCAATATTGTCAACACCTGGCTTCAATTGCCCACTTCTTGCAATTCCCCCACCATTTACAAGAGGTAATCAGGTTTCCTTAATTTCTTTGCTCGCCATTGTTTAAAGTCTTATTTTGTCCCAACTATCACCACAGAAAAGGATTCCTACATACAGATAAATAAAATCTCGCTCTGCTCCTTTCAATATCCTGTGCGTGCAGTATATCGAGTATGGCCAACAGTCACGGGACCCTCCGGTGAAGATGCAGGGCTCCATCACCACGCCTGGCAGTCTGGCACTGGCACAAGTTCAAGCTCAGGCCCAATCGCAGCAACCGGGTGTCCCCAAAGCCCCACAGCCGGGTCAGCCCAGCACTCTAGTCACCACCACCACGACTACAACCACAGTGGCCAAGACCCCGACCATCACAAGACCAACGCCCAGCACCTTCAAGAAGGATGTGCCTGTCAGTTTGGCTTTGTTTATGTCTATACACCCTAATATGCGCCTTGTCGATGCATTCAACTGCTTTATGTTTTTCTGCATGTAAAACTTGCACCTGTTTCAATGGTAATTATTCCTCTTTGTACCTGCAGCCCTCCATAAACACAACCAACATTGACACCCTGCTGGTGGCCACTGACCAAACAGAAAGGATTGTAGAGCCTCCAGAGAATGTCCAGGAGAAGATAGCTTTCATCTTCAATAACCTTTCTCAGTCCAACATGACACAGAAGGTAAAGTGAAAACAGACAAAAACACAACTGTATCTCAACAACCTTAATAGTTAACCATGTTATATAAAACCATATTTGCTTTTATTTTCAGGTTGAAGAGTTGAAAGAGACGGTGAAGGAAGAGTTTATGCCCTGGGTGTCTCAGTACCTGGTGATGAAGCGTGTCAGCATTGAGCCCAACTTCCACGGTCTCTACTCCAACTTCCTGGACACTCTCAAGAACCCCGAGTTTGTGAAGATGGTCCTCAATGAGACTTACAGAAATATCAAGGTAAAACAGTGGGGGATAAGATGGTCACTTCAAAATCTCCAAAAGCACAAACATTTTTTGTTATTTGTCTTATTTGCTACGTACTATAGATATCATATTCTTGAGTGTTTTGCCTGCCAGTACTTGCCTAGTGTAAAATATCTCTCAGTAGCCATTTTCACACATAGCATTCAACATTGCTGGATTCCAATCATGTGGGGCAGTGTTTTTTTGGGGCATTTTCACTTGAGTCTCCCATATTGAAAAATTTTTTATGTGTTATTATTTTTTTTTTTGTTCCTTACCTCAGTTGCAGCACTGTTGTAGAGTAATAATTTGCAAAATACTGACGCTCCCATCTCTCATTTTCTTTCAGGTTCTGTTGACCTCTGACAAGGCAGCTGCCAATTTCTCTGACCGCTCCCTGCTGAAGAACTTGGGCCACTGGTTGGGCATGATTACATTGGCCAAAAACAAGCCCATCCTTTACACAGTAAGAATTTGTGACACGCTTTTTGGGTTCCGCTGTTTCATTGAGTAGTGGGTCTCCTGTTGGCTGACATATTTTTCTCCTTTTCTAAGGATTTGGAAGTCAAGTCTCTGCTGCTGGAAGCCTACGTGAAAGGCCAGCAGGAGCTACTGTATGTGGTTCCCTTTGTGGCCAAAGTTTTGGAGTCCAGTCTACGAAGCATGGTTAGTAAAATTGGTGTAGACTGAGAGATGTCTCCATGCCGTTGGCATTACCTCATACCATAGTCCAGTATGTCATGCTGTCATATTTACTTCAGACAAATATAACACTGAATTTTTCACACACACAGTTAATAAAGTTGGGAAGCATAAGCCAATGTTCCACTGTTTGAGGTTCAGTGGATTAACTATTGTTTGTCTCTGATGTCGTAGGTCTTCAGGCCCCAGAACCCATGGACCATGGCCATCATGAATGTTCTCGCTGAGCTGCATCAAGAACATGACCTCAAGGTAATAGATTCTTCTTCTTATATGGCCAGTTCATCCCAGGCAGCTCTTGGAAATACAATCCATCTAATTCCTATTTAAAAAGGCTACACCTCAACATATTTGGATTATGAAGTGATAATGCTACACAACAGTAACTTGTTAAATGTAACCTAGCTATATCCAACATTGTCATTGCCATACATTCTGTATTACATGGCCTATTACATCATTGTGATACCCGTATGTTGCCATATCCAGCTATAATACAAATCAACATTTTTCACTAATAACTACAATAAAATCTTGGTAAACTAAAAAATGTAAATGGTTTCTCACACTGTTCTCTTGTTTACTGCAGCTGAACTTAAAGTTTGAGATTGAAGTTCTGTGTAAGAACTTGTCTTTGGACATCAATGACCTCAAGCCAGGAACCTTGCTGAAGGACAAAGACAAGCTAAAGAGCCTGGAGGAGCAGCTGTCTGCACCAAAGAAAGAGGCAAAGCCTCCAGAGGAGATGCTGCCAGTTTCTACCACAGGTCTGTGCTCCATATTTACCTTGAACTTTGCGCTGCTTTCTATGTACCGTACATCTACATTTTGAAAGATTTGAACAATCTTAATTTAAGTTAGATTTGTTTGTCTGTTCAGCTTTTAACGTATCATGCTGGCCTCTGGCGGTATGATAGATAGATAGATAGATAGATAGATAGATAGATAGATAGATAGATAGATAGTAACTTTATTGATCCCGAGGGAAATTCAAGTAACGAATATGTCAGTATCGATCCAGACATTTTTTCTTGTGAAAACAAAACCCCAGTACTGACTCGCCCTCCCAAATGACTGAAGAAACACATCATGGCCCATACTTCTGTCAGTTGGGCCAAGTCTGAAAATACCTTTTTAAAACCACCTGTGTCAATAGGATGAATTTGAGTTAATCTTTTTGATTTTGAATATTAAAGGTGCAACATGTAATACCGAGCCACCTGCTCCATAGAAATAGGGGCAGCATTTCACCTCTTCTACTTGGGTCCATACAATCTACATTTACAGCAACTACTAACTAACAGCAGGGCAGGAATATGTACATTTCAACCAAACAGCTGAAACTCTGAGAACCGGTCCAAATAACACTGATATCTTATAATCTTCACGTGTGGCGTCGGTCTATAGTTTATGTCAGCCGTCTGTGTTAACTGTGACACTAACCAAGGGCTGTATGGCCGGTGTAATGTTACGTTTTGAAAGTTTTTTTATTGGTTTGATCCGGGGTGGCAGAGACATGGGAACGACCCGTGTTTTTGTTTCGTTCTCCCCGCGGACGGGTGCGGTGGCTCCGTCTTGCTGCTTTGTGCCAACTGCTAACAGAAGCTCCGTCCATCATCTGGAGCCGTTGCATGCTGTACTCCCAGCGTAGCAGGCTCGCGGCGGCTGTGAGGGTCGTTTTTCATTTCTGCCACTTTGGATTTAATCCAATAAAGAAACTATAAAACGCACACAGACCATAGATGTAATATTGACAAGCCCTCGGTACAGTTCTACTTCTTCGTTCTCTGGACTGAGGGCAGACTCTACGCTACAGAAAGTACGAGCCGAGGATAGTCAGTTAGCACGCCCATTTCAGTAGATATCTCTGCAACACAATACATAGACGTCTTTGACATAACGTCAACACAATACATAGACGTCTTTGACATAACGTCAACACTGTAACCTCTTCATAAAAAGCTTAGTATGTCTTGTTTTTGTTGCCTATGTGCTTGCTTTCTGTTTATGCTGTCTGGATAATGAGCTGTTTAGTGTGGTTTTAATCAAATTACTGTTTTGTGTCCAACAGAATTTGTTCCGTTTGCAGCCCCTCCCTCAACCCCAGCTGCAACCACCACCACTTGCACAACCACCGGGCCCCCAACCCCACAGTTCAGTTACCACGACATCAATGTGTATGCCTTGGCAGGCCTGGCTCCACACATCAATATAAATGTCAACGTAAGTGTTGTGTACCTGCAAACCACTGACTGAGAAGTCAATGTTAAAAGACACTCACACAATCACTTTCACATGTTTTCTCTCTCCTGTTGCCTTTATCATTTAGATTTGTTTTCCCTTTCTTGACTTCTCTATCATGCTTCCCCTGTGTTTTCTCCTTAGATCCCTCTGCTACAGGCCCATCCTCAGTTGAAGCAGTGTGTTCGGCAGTCAGTAGAGCGAGCTGTTCAGGAGCTGGTGCACCCCGTGGTTGACCGCTCTATCAAAATAGCCATGACAACCTGTGAGCAGATCATCAGGAAGGACTTTGCCCTGGATTCGGAGGAGTCCCGCATGCGCGTGGCTGCCCACCATATGATGAGAAACCTGACCGCTGGCATGGCCATGATCACCTGCCGCGAGCCCCTGCTCATGAGCATCGCCACCAACCTTAAGAACAGTTTCGCTGCTGCACTTAGGGTAAGCTGAATGACTACAGAAGGACTTAAGTAGGACTTGTCCACACTGAATACGTTAAATATGAACTTCCGTTACGTCATATAAACAAACCATGTACATATCGGCTGTGTGCTCCAATCAGACTGGAGACTTAACCTGACGTAAGCACTTAAAAGATGGGTCAGTAGTACTTGCTATCTTCCTACGTTCGTACTTTTTAAACAGAAAACACACGCTCATATTGTGATATTTGCTGGAAATAACATACAATATAGCCAACAGAGAGAGTAGGTTGTTATCTAGCGATCTTCCTCCAGCCAGCTGCCACCTTATTTAGGTTTTTGTAGTGAAATGAGGAGGTATTGTACAGATAATTCCTCAGGCCCGCTGTGCATCTTGCTCGTGCCAAGGACAGGATGCAACACCACCACAGGCAGCGACACAGACAGATGCTGATATATGGTAAACTGGGAGTTAAACAACAGATTAATACAACATTCTGGCTGACGTCTTCATAACCACAATTCAAGTTCATTGAGACTAAATGTAGATGTTTCACTCTCCAATTGTCATTCCTGCTCAGCCTGCTGTATAGTGTTAGTCCATTGTGTTTTCCACTATACTGAACAAAATAATCTGAACAGGTAGAAATAAGATGTAAGAGGAGCACAGGATGCTTTTCTTACTCTTTTGGTCCTTGCGTTTTGATGCATACGATTTGTAGGCCACACGGTGTTATGTCCTTAATTGCTTGTGTTCCATAAGATATGAAGAGACAAAGCATAGAGAGTGTTCTTACCCTTTCCCTTGTACCATTCCTGCTTCTTTAACTGAAGGCGTTTATTCCCTCAGGCACCAACCCCCCAACAGAGGGAAATGATGGAAGAGGCTGCTGCCCGGATTGCTCAAGACAACTGTGAACTGGCTTGCTGCTTCATTCAGAAAACAGCCGTGGAGAAGGCTGGCCCTGAAATGGACAAGAGACTAGCCACGGTGAGACTTACAGAAGACCAGCTAATTACAACTACCTCAGAATTATTATGGATGTTGCATTTGATTGTGTATCTGGGATTTTTATTTGCCCAATGACTAAAGATGATATTGGTATACCTCTTATTTAGAGATATACTGCTCTGCTAGGATGCCTGGGGCTTTCACAAGTGTAAATTATACAAGTTTCAATCATATCTTTTGTGTTACTCTTTTTTCCGTAAAGCGAAAGAGTCCAATTTCTTAATTGTGTCTTTTAACCTAACCCTTTTAGGAGTTTGAGCTGAGGAAGCACGCACGCCAAGAGGGACGTCGCTATTGTGATCCTGTTGTTCTGACTTACCAGGCTGAACGTATGCCTGAGCAGATCAGACTCAAGGTAAGATCACCATAACATCCAGCCATGCAGTATATCAAAACATAATTTACAGTTACCTCAGTTACTGGATCTGTCCAACATGTCCAGAAGGATCACGATTCAGTATATCCAAAGACTGTACACACAGTGTCAAATAGCGGAGTAACAAAATGCATTTTTTGTGTTGTAGGTGGGAGGAGTGGACCCAAAACAACTGGCTGTATATGAGGAGTTTGCCAGGAACGTTCCAGGTTTCTTACCCAGTAATGATCTCTCCCAACCCACTGGCTTCTTGGCTCAGCCCATGAAGGTGAGTTTCAAACTTAAGAGCTAAAAAAACTAAAGAAGCTAAGGTTGAAAGGGGCTACGATGCTTGTTTAAAATGATTACGAATGTTTATTTTTTTTCTGATTTGTGCCAATCTTGACCTAGAGCAAAAGTGCCTGTAGTGTTGATGTCAGGAAATTTGTGTCACAGATAGGTGTTGCAGGTTTAAACCCACTGAACTTCTAACCCCTAACCCTTCTCTGTATGTCTGTTAACAGCAACAGGCATGGGCCACAGATGATGTGGCGCAGATCTACGATAAGTGCATGGCAGACTTGGAGCAGCATCTTCATGCCATCCCTCCAGCCCTCGCCATGAACCCCCTAACCCAGGCTCTGCGCAGCCTGCTGGAAGCTGTGGCCTTGGCTAGGAACTCCAGGGACGGCATCGCCGCACTTGGTCTTCTGCAGAAGGTAGGGCAGTTACTTATACAATTGCAGTTAAGTATGTAGAAATGGCGTGAGGGAGGCAAGGTGGAGGATTAATCTATGCTAACCTGTGTTTAACTTAGTTGGTTTCTCTATTTCCCAGGCTGTGGAAGGTCTTCTGGATGCTACTAGTGGTGCTGATGCTGACTTGCTGCTCCGCTACAGGGAGTGCCACCTGCTGGTACTTAAAGCCCTACAGGATGGACGTGCCTATGGACCGCAGTGGTGCAATAAGCAGATCACCAGGTAATTCAGGACGCATTAGGGTTGAAACCATTATTTATCCTATGTTGCTGTCTTAAGGCCCCGACACACCTTTGCCGTCGGACAGTTTGGGGCCGTCGGTGAGCGTTTGTCGGCCTAGTTTTTGCGGTGTGTCACGCACCGTTGGCTCTAGTCTGCCCGTGTCGGAGTTTTCTCAGCATGTTGAATCGGCGGCGGAGTTTGCCGGTGAGAGAAATCACTCTAAATTGGCAGTTCAGCTTAAACGAATCAGTGCACAAGAAGAGAAACGGACGTGAGGAAAGCAAGCAAATTAATAAAGTCAAGAGGGCACACACAGAAGGCTCTTCTAATTTTTCATCTTCATCTTATGTATTCATTCGAATACACGGATATTTTCATGATGACATGACCATCTGGAATGAAGCTAAGTGCTGAGTGAGAGTGGTATGAAAATGGTCGGCAAACGGCATTTTCCGGCAAAAGGTCTTCCAGTTTCCCTTTCTGAATGACGAATACAGACTACCCCGACCTGCTGGCAGGGAGAGTTATTTCATCTCGCGCAGAACGTACATGTTAGTGGGCTGTAGTCTTTGCAGTGTGTTCGAGTGCAACTTTTTGGCCAAGACAAAGGCGACGCAGCTGGTGGCCTTCGTCGCTGCTAGTTCTTTGATGTCGGCTTGGTGTGTCCCCAGCTTTAAGCTCCCTTTACCCTCACTGAGTTGAAACATACAAACTCATTGTTTAGCCTTGGGGTAGATTATTGTATCTGAACAATTATTTGATTTGAGGGTGTTGTGCATGACATAAGGTGGTTTACATGGTATAGGATATTTAGTAATATTTCTGCTTGGTGTGTTTGTTTACAGATGTCTGATCGAATGCCGTGATGAGTACAAATACAACGTAGAGGCAGTGGAGCTTCTGATCAGGAACCATCTCGTGAATATGCAGCAGTATGACCTGCACCTGGCACAGGTACACATTGCACATGTAGTCATTTACTATTTTATCTTTATCTTATATTTTGGTTTGGTGTAAATACTTATACAGTCATCTTTCAAATTTTTCCACTTAATTAAGACACATTTATTTTTTCACATTGACGTGTAGTCTAGTCCTTTTCTTTTTATTGAACTGTGTTAAAATTTCATTATAGTTCAGTATTTTAGTAGAAATTAAAATAATGGAGATGCAAAGGCACTGTATGTTATTCTGCACCTTGATCAATAGATCTGTGAATCAATAACTTAGCTTTGTCTGGTCAAGTAAAATTACAAGCTTAACATTGATTCTGTGTTTTCTTCTAGTCGATGGAAAATGGACTGCACTACATGGCAGTTGCATTTGCCATGCAGTTGGTGAAGCTTCTGCTGGTGGATGAACGCAGTGTCAGCCATGTCACAGAGGCGGACCTCTTCCACACAATTGAGACCTTAATGAGAACCTGTGCACACTCCAGAGCCAATGCACCTGAGGGGTAACCAACTGCAATATTAAACCTTTTCATTGATTTATCTAAAGAACACATATCTGCTGCAGAATTGCTGAATGGTATGAAAATCAGAAAGACACCAAATGAGACAGCGGGGTACAAAGTCTGCACAACAACGTGGTAAAAAAAACAAACATACAATACCACTTGGCCAGATTGTGGTGCTTTCACTACTCACAGGTCATCAAGTTTTGTGTTTATTCAATGTTGCTATGCTTTACTCTAAAACAATTGGTTGCCATAATAAATGTGTCATGACTTCACAAGTTTTCCTGTCAGATTAATTTCTTTAAGGCCATTTTGAAGTTTTTTGCTACTTGACCTAAAAATCTGTCATGTTTTAAACAAATTTGGGCAAACTCAAATGTGCGAGGGGTTATAACTGACTCCCCGGAAACCTCTTCGTCCTCCTACCCAGCCTTCCCCAGCTGATGGACGTGGTTCGCTCCAACTATGAGGCCATGATCGACCGGGCCCACGGAGGACCCAACTTCATGATGCACTCTGGGATTTCACAGGCTTCAGAGTATGATGACCCTCCAGGCCTGAGGGAGAAGGCAGAGTACCTCCTGAGGGAATGGGTCAACCTGTACCACTCAGCTGCTGCTGGCAGGGATAGCACCAAAGCTTTCTCTGCATTTGTTGGCCAGGTAAACGCTCTTCCTATCAGTTCAGTCAGTGCAAATGTTCAAAAGGCACGCTGAACTTTCTTCCTCATTTGTCTCCTTCTCTTTTTCCTCCAGATGCACCAGCAGGGCATCCTGAAGACCGATGACCTGATCACAAGGTTCTTCCGGCTGTGCACAGAAATGTGTGTGGAGATAAGCTATCGGGCACAGGCTGAGCAGCAGCACAACCCAGCAGCCAGTGCGGCCATCATCAGAGCAAAGTGTTACCACAACCTGGATGCCTTTGTTAGGCTCATAGCATTGCTGGTCAAACACTCTGGAGAGGCCACTAACACAGTGACAAAAATCAACCTCCTCAACAAGGTACAGCAGCAACAACAACAAATACCTGCTTCATCATCAGCGACAGAACAGCGCAAAATATAAACTATCATAGCGCATTATAGAAAATTGGTTGTCTGTGGTGATAATTAAACACTTTAGGAATGTCCATATGAGCTCAAATGTAGAAGTGGAGCTGTGATTTTTGCAGCGCTTTTCAACTGAATTATAATCTCAAGAGCCCACCAGATTGTGTGACTAGCTTTATTCTGCTCAAAATGGCAGGGTTACAAAGAATGCTACATAAATCAGGGATGTGTGTTGAAGACTTTTCAAACCTTTTTGACAGGGCTGATAACTTAATTCAACTACCTTGTTAAAACCTGGTGTGAAGAACCACTCTCCCTTATTGGAATAACTGTCTGAGCATCCACCCGATTTGACTGTTATCAGTCGCTTTAAGCACCATAGATGTGGGTCATCAGGGGCCTACTACGCCTACTACGTTGTGAAAGTGAAACTTAAAAGTAACACCTTCTTACATGTTGTAAAACTGAATGAAATGTTGCGTTTTGAACACAAACAAATAATCTTCTTTAGGTTTAGGCAAAAAAAAATAAAAAATGTAGGTCTTTAAGTAAAAAAACGTTAAGTTTAGGGAAAAACTGTGTTTTGGGTTAAAATGACTGAACACAAAGACAACTACACATTGTTGGTTTCACAGAAAATATAAATGCTCATCTCCTCGGTAGATACTGCTGGCAACCTTTGACCGGCTGGTTTACTGGATTCTGATTGGGCTCTACATTGTTCTTACAGGTGCTAGGTATCGTAGTTGGGGTGCTGATTCAGGACCATGATGTCCGTCAGACAGAATTCCAACAGCTGCCGTACCACCGCATTTTCATCATGCTGCTGTTGGAGCTCAACGCTCCCGAACATGTTCTGGAAACCATCAACTTTCAGACACTCACCGCCTTCTGGTAAGACATCCACATGGATCAATGGCTCAGCAAGTACTAATATTGTGCTCAAAATATTTTGGTCTATATTAGGGCTGTCAAAGTTAACGCATTAACGCAAATTTGTTTTAACGCCATGGCCATTTTCAGAGGGGTCCCTTGACCTCTGACCTCAAGATATGTGAATGAAAATGGGTTTTATGGGTACCCACGAGTCTCCCCTTTACAGACATGCCCACTTTATGATAATCACATGCAGTTTGGGGCAAGTCATGGTCACAATCATGCGATTAATCATGATTGAATATTTTAATCAATTGACAGCCCTAGTCTATATATGATTTGCTGCACTTTGGTTTGGACTCAACTCAACCTTTTTATGTGCAGCAATACCTTCCACATCCTGAGACCCACCAAAGCACCCGGCTTTGTGTACGCCTGGTTGGAACTCATCTCCCATCGCATCTTCATCGCCAGGATGCTGGCGCACACACCGCAGCAAAAGGTATGCAAGAATAAGACGAGACTATCTAATTTGCACAAATTTACATTAGTGTTAAAACATAAATGTTGCTGCTTTCCCTGTATTAGTGGTTTTTGAATTGTGGTTTAATAGACTGATGTTTTCTTCTAGGGTTGGCCCATGTACGCACAGCTGCTGATTGATCTCTTCAAGTACCTGGCCCCATTCCTGAGGAATGTAGAGCTCAACAAACCTATGCAAATCCTCTACAAGGTGCGCGCTCATTTTTCTTTAATGTATTAATAATGTAACAGCTGCCTGTATCAGAGTGAAATGTTTCTGTCCTTTTTGTTGTTTGCATTGAAACTTGGGCTGGGAGTGAGATGGTAGACCAGAACCAATATCATGACATTAATTCTATATCATAGCTGATTGTGTTGGAGTTTATTTTGGTAATTAATATTACAGTGTCATGGGGCTGCTTATGTCGCTGTAGGCTTATAGTCTTGTTAGTTGTTTCCTGTTAAATGTTTGGATTAGAAAACCTAAAACTAATCTCTTTGCTCCCCCCTGTCGTTTGTTATTATTGGCTGTTTCAGGGCACACTGCGAGTGCTCCTGGTCCTGCTGCATGACTTCCCAGAGTTCCTGTGTGACTACCATTATGGTTTCTGCGATGTCATCCCACCCAACTGCATCCAGCTCCGCAACCTCATCCTCAGTGCCTTTCCACGCAACATGAGGCTCCCAGACCCTTTCACACCCAATCTCAAGGTAGACAGACACTCACACTCACAACCTTTACATTTGGTATGGACACCTTACCATTTTGATTTTACAGTCTACAGAGGCAGGGTTTCTTCTGCCTTGTTGGAGCTTTGTTAAGACCGACAAGTGATCTCATAAATCTGTGTTTTATCAACACCTCGGCTGCAGGTGGACATGCTGAGTGAGATCAACATCGCGCCCCGTATCCTCACCAACTTCACAGGCGTTATGCCTTCCCAGTTCAAGAAGGATCTGGACTCCTATTTGAAGACTCGTTCACCAGTCACCTTCTTGTCTGAGCTGCGCAGCAACCTGCAGGTAGGCGCAGCGTCGACTCATTTTAAATTATTAGTATTAAGACTTCAACAAATGACAATACAATTTGGTGTTAATTTGTCACCTTTTTTTTTTGTGTCGCAGGTATCTAACGAGCCAGGAAACCGCTACAACATCCAGCTGATCAATGCTCTAGTGTTGTACGTAGGCACACAGGCAATCGCTCACATCCACAACAAGGGCAGCACCCCCTCCATGAGCACCATCACCCACTCGGCACACATGGACATCTTCCAGAACCTGGCCGTGGACCTGGACACTGAGGGTAAGGAGGCAGCGTACAAACCACATCAGTTTTCTGTCAAATAGTAGATAGCGTGCTGGGTAGTTCAAAGCTTTTTGCTGTGGGTTATGCTAATGGGGCATTCACACCAAACGTGAAGTGAGCTTTTCAAGCGGCACGATTACATACAAAGTCATTGCAAAGAGATTAGACGTAAGTTTGTGCCGGGCGCGTTGAGATTCTCCTGTCGTCACTGACGTCCTGACGTTGAATCAGAAATGGAGGAAACAAATATTGTAGCTGTTTGTGGGCACCCAGAGCTACGATGGTATCCGGACGTAACTCTGTGTACGTGTGTGTGTGTGTGTATAAACCACACACTGTCTTTGGTATAAACAACGTCTGTGCCCTACTTATGCCTAGATGACGTAATGTTGAGTGTTGATGGAGCAGCTGCATAGCCTGGCACTGATTGATCCAAACTCCATTCAGAAAACAATCATTTTAAAAGTTGTTTGTCGTCTTGCAGACAGACCTGACAAAGCATGAATTCAGACTTGTTACAAATCAACATCATTATGTAGTTGTTTTGGCGTCCTTTTGATTTGTTTATTGCGATTAAATCACAGCACAATCTGTTTATTTTGAGATCATACCACTATAGTGGCGTGTGGCTTGCTAGATAAAGATAACACATCTAGAACGAGTGATGCTGAACACAAATGATTTCAGCGGTCAAACTCGCGAGAGTAAAGCGAGGTGAAAATTTGCTCCGCGTTTGGTGGGAATGCAGCAGAAGTCACCCAGTCCTAAAAACGTCAACCTCCCATGCCACTTCTAAACAGTTTGACATTACATGGGTTTTCCCCGACTTCTGTGTGGGTTGCAAGTACATTTAACATTTTGTTTGTGCTACTGAAAGTGCTATTTTAAGAGCCAAATGAGGAAAAGCTACAACACACTTTGTTGTGTGTTTTTGGTGTTATCAGATTTTAGATGTTCAACAAAAGCAGGGCACTCTTGATCAGGTTTCATGTCTTTTCAGGTCGTTACCTGTTCTTGAACGCGATCGCCAATCAGCTGCGGTACCCAAACAGCCACACTCACTACTTCAGCTGCACCATGCTCTACCTGTTCGCTGAGGCCAACACCGAGGCCATCCAGGAGCAGATCACCAGGTGAGAAGAGTCTGTCTGAGTGACTTAATCATTTCAGCAGAAGGAATCCGTCGAACCATCACCAGGTTGGAAGTTCTAACTACATGTGCTGTTAGTTAAAATCTTCTCCTTCTCCTCCAGGGTTCTGTTGGAGAGGCTGATAGTGAACAGGCCTCACCCATGGGGTCTCCTCATCACCTTCATCGAGCTGATCAAGAATCCTGCCTTCAAGTTCTGGAGCCACGACTTTGTGCACTGTGCTCCTGAGATTGAAAAGTAGGTTGTCCTGTCATATTTGTTTGCAATAACTGAGCCTGCACAGACAATACTTGATAGCAGTATACATTCATTGTTGCTATTTTAGGGAGAGTTTTGATGATGATGATGATAATTAGGGGTGTCATGATTCTCCAAATCTTCGATTCGGTTTTCGATTTAAACATGCCATTGTTAGACTATGGGGTCTTGATTCGTAAAGATCAACAGATCATTGGTTTCATGCCCTGACAACTGTCATTTAACACTTTCAAATTATTCTTTTAAAAAAAGAATTGATATCCCTTTTTATTTAGAAAGTGTTTCAAAATTAGACTACAACAGTGTACAGTATTAAAAGCTGCAACTTTCAATATCAGTATCTGTGTGACCCACCTCAATACATAATCATTACAAAAACAAAACATAATTCCTTCTGCAGTGCTTAACAAGTGTGCTGTAATCTACAAAAATATGGTTTTGTTGTCATTTACTATCGCGCTTCTTTCTCTCCTCTCTTTTTTTCCCCCTCTCTCCTCTGATAGCTGTTTGTCACCGAGAGTGGAGGCAGATTCTGTGTGCGCTGAGACGACACTCGGCAGTCCCGCTAGCTTGTTGTTCTCGCTACCAATATCAGCTGCTCTTATTCAACAATGTTAAGCTGAAAAAAATTTGCATGTAGGCTGAAATTCAACCGTGGTGTTGTTCTGTCGGGAGATGCAGTGACTTAATGTTAATCCAAGTAAGAGTAGAAGAGCTATGAGTAAGGAAAAGTCACTAACTAAAGTCTGCTAGCTGCTAGGCTAATTCATGCATCTGTAAAATGCCATAGGCATATATAGGAAGTGCCCTGAGTACCGTAGCAACAATAACAGCCCACATTTCCCATCATGCCTGCCTAGTCCCGAGTGCTTGACTGAGTAGTTTTAAGTTTTCTGTTTTATGATCCAAAATGCAAATGTTTCTTGTGTTAGTGTTTGTAATGTAATGTGTTTGTTCAGAACATGGTGGCTTCTGTTGGTAATTGTGATTTTTGTGCTGGTTTTTATAGTTGTAGTGAGAGTGAGGTGGCGGTTACATTTCTTCAGATGTACACATCTAGGCGGGGGTGGAGTAAGATAAAATAATCGCTGATTCTGCTTTTGTTTTCGATGCTGGAGATTAGACGCCAATTTCGATCGATTTCCGATCAAGAAATCAAAATCGTGACACCCCTAATCACAATAAAAAGTTAAACTAATGTCAGCCTCATCTTCCACCGGTTATTCGTCTCTTTAACAGACATTCATGTTCTCACCTCTCCCGTCTCTGCTCAGGCTGTTCCAGTCAGTAGCCCAGTGCTGCATGGGGCAGAAGCAGGCCCAGCAGGTGATGGAGGGCACCGGTGCCAGCTAGCCTGTGTACCAGCCAGCTCGTAGCCCTCGGGAGAGATGCCGCGGCCTTGACCCACTCCCCCCACCACCACACACACACCTCTCTCTTTACTGTTGGCACTGGATAAACTGGCAACCACAAGTCATTTGAAATGTGGATGAAATGACTACTGCTCGCGGAACTGAAGAGTTAGATTTTTGTTTATCCCTCTGGGGCTGAATTGAGATGGAGAGAATGGATTGGGACATGCTGTTTAATATACTTTTTTTGATGCTTTGATGTAAATATTGGAAAAAAGGGAGAAACGGGAGAGTAGATGCGTGGAGAGCAATGCACATGTCAAATAAAAATGTATCCTGACATGTAAAGACATCAAAACATATTTTCACTCACTACCAAAGTCCTTGGTTTGCTTCCCTCCCACACAAATCCTTTTTTTCTGACTTTTTTTTTTTGCTTTCAGAGGCTGAATGGTAGATGATTGAAGAAAAAAAAAACGCTGCCTGCTACTTTCATTTGATTCCTTTTTATCCCAGAGTGGGACAGGAAGACGAAGTTTAGTCTCCCAGGTGGGGTGGGGGTCTACTCCTGGTGTGTCGGTGGAGACAGTTTTCTGATGGTTTGTCCATTTGAAACTGGCTCTGGAAGTCTCTCCCTGGCACTTGTAAATTGTGCAAAGTGACGGCGATATCGTATCTTGACGATTTGTACAAAGATCCAAATTGAAGAACAACAATAGAAGGACCAATACAGCCCATTTTGTAACATTTTGAATGTTTTGTAAATGTATTGGTCCATGTGTTGTATTTTGTAGTCCTTTCTAGTTTGCCTTTAGTTCTTGCTACTTAACTGCAGTATGCATACATACAGGAAATAAAGCATTCAAACTGCAAGGCATCTGTGTTCATTCAGGACTACATTGATGGTGCTTATATACCAAGTGTTTCAAAAGTAGGTATCTTTTTTTAAAAACATGATTTATATATATTAAATGATCATTATTTGAACTAATTTGTGAAAATCTGTATCCCTTCTTTTGAAACACTGTTTGTTAAATGTTTTTATTATAAAATGTGCTCTGTGTTGTAAATGCAGAAGACTGGGTGGTCCGCCATGCCTACACAGGATTAGAGGACTAGAAATTGTGACAAACGATAAACTGGTTAACTTTGGCATTACTTACAAAAAGACTCAATTTCTATTACTATATATGCAAAATTTGATTTTTTTTTATGTCTCAGCACTGGAGACAGCCGTGGCCGGGGGCATTGTTTTCGAGTTGTCCGTCTTTCCGTCCGCACGATAACGCCTTGAGCGAATTTCTTTAAATTTGGCACAAACGTCCACTTGGACTCAAGGATGAACCGATTCAATTTTGGTGGTCAAAGGTCACACCTTACAGCCATGCTATTTTTGTGAACGCGATATCTCAGGAACACCTCGAGGGAATTTCTCCAAATTCGGCATAAACCTTTTTTTTTTAAATGATATGAAATTAATGAAAAAAAAAAAAGAAAACCTCTCCCGACACGGAACAGGCTCTCTCCCAATAGGTCTGGGGTCTGTTCAGAATGGGCCAAGGGATGACAGAATACATCTCTGTCCCCAGGGCTTGGAGGCAGCTAAAGGAGGGTAACCCATCTCACGCAGCACAAGGAAAGCTTGGGAAACAACAAATACAAATAAAGACAAAATATAACATGGTCGGACCATGAGACTTCGTAAGCCACCCCTGCCATGAAAAATATAGTCCCCCCTGCACTTTTTTTTCTCTTCTCTAGACCCTTATACAACAAACTGCCCTGCACTGTTAACATCCCCCCCCACCCCTCCCTTCCAGCAACATTTGTCTCATTTTGCTTGTTTCCTCCGATTTGCCCCATCACGTTAATCCTGTCATGTCACCCATTGTATTTTATTTTGTCTTGTCAAGTATCACCTGTCTTGTCTTGCTTCACTAAATTTAAGAAAAAGAAAAAAGTCCACTTGGACTCTAGGATGAATCGATTAGGTTTTGGTGATCAAAGATCACTGACCTGACAAAACAAGTTTTTGGGCCAGAGCTCATATGCCAATTCTGACAATTTTACACCAATGTCTAACAGGATAAAATGATAAAGCAATGACATTTTGGACAGACATGGAGGTAAACTGCAACTTGACTGGTCGGCAGAGGCATACAACCTTTTTTTTTGGATGCTGACTATCGCAAATGATGCGCTCAATTATCCCAGTTTTATGTACAGATGATGGCATAACCTCTTGCATATCAACACTGGGATAGTGCATATTAACAGCAATGCAAAACAAGAACTGTTCAAAATCCAAATTTGTCTTCAGGAAAAACATTTATTGACAGTGTATTTTGAGACATTTTAGTTTCTCCCTTATATAAAAACCCAACTCGTCCTGTGGTGCGTCTCCCTGCTGTAGCTGGCGTCATGACTTGGTGAGCTCCATCAGTCTGTGCAGGATGCTCTTCTGTCCACAGCGTACCTGCAGGGCGTTCTGCTGCCTGCTGCTCAGTCCTTCAAGCGCTGCCTGGTCGCTGTTCACACCCTCTCCCTCCAAGTCTCCGTAGGACCTCGCAGTCAGACGGGCCGCTTCGTGAATTAGACATTTCCACGATGCCTTTAATCCAGGGAGACCCTCGTTAGAGAAAGCAAGGGAAATCTCTTCATCCTCATCTTCCTCCCATCCTTCATTATCTTTGAACTCTGAGAACTCCTCCTTCGACATGCACAGCACCTGAAAATACACAAAGCAAGAGTTGTGTTTCCAATTGACCCTTCCTAAGTCCCGCCCCTTTTTGCTCTGTGGTCCAATCACAGTTGAGCAAGCTTAGAACCCGGCAGAACCTCAGTCAATTTTCCACCTTTCCTGTTGGGTTATAGTGAGATATGCTACGTCTGTTCAAAGGTAACATCACTATGTAAGTCACATTACATTGGTGTCACAATCGACACATTATATTGTATGTAAATCAGTTACTACGAGGAACTTTCATTTTGTGTTGATGTTGGCGGTCCCTGTGGACGAAAGCGGTAGTGTTTCTGAGCACCAGAGTCCCTTTAGAAAACTTTATTTTACTGCAGCAGCAGAGTCCGACAGTCTGCCCCTGGCCGTCCTGGTTCTGGTTCTCCTGTGCCGCCCTTTTCTCCAGCGGACCCGGCAATACGGCCTGGTTCTCCAGCAGCGTGGTGTCAGTGTTGGCCCCCAGCGGGGACCGTCAGAGCAGCGAGGAGGAGCTGAAGGAGTTTCTGGTGAACCTGCATGATTTCATCTGATTTTGCTCCTTTGTTTATATTTTATCTGCTTCGTGCCACCCCGAAGTATGCTGAAGTGTGTTTCTTTTTTGTCAAGCTTGTCCGACCTAGCAACAGTAACTATGGGGGGGCGGGACTTAGGCTCGGTCTATAACAGCCGTTCCTCAAATATTCATCTTGTGTGTGGTTTTCCAGGTTTTGTGCAGTGTGCAAGCAAACAGATGTATTTTAAATTTTAAACAGCACTGTCGCGGGTACCTCCTCACCTTGAGCGCAGTATGTAGCTCTGTGTCTGTGAGGCAGCCCTGTTTGCCAAAGACGAAGGCTCCTTTCTCTTGCATCACTTCACACAGCATCTCCCACTGCTCCTCCTTCAGCTGCCGTTCCAGGTCAGACTGAATACCTGGGAAAAGAAGAAGAAGAAGCACAATCTTAACAGGGGGTTGTATTTGGATGAACATCAAAAGCATTCATGGTCTCATCTCATTTCTCTAACATGTCTCTCTTGTGCTACTGTAATTTGTCAATTCTTCAAAGAAATCTGTCCATCTCGTCACCTTGTGTGGCGACTTCGTAGAGGTTGGCGATTGGGATGTCGGCGGTGTCGTTGCTGTTGCTTTGATGCGGCTCCGTGAAGCCGTACATGTGCAGCAGCTGCCAGTTGGCCATCTGCCCGTAGGTGTTAAACACTTCCTCTCCTTTATGAACGGGGCGCACGCAAACCATCTTCAAACTGTCCTGAGAAATATGACAGAGAGACGAGAAGAAGTGTTAACTTATTAGCATATTGCATTTTGTTCTGGCTTTTTTGTGCAGTTAATTCACAGTTTAGGCCTCAATGTTAAATATACTCTTTATTTAACCTAAACAAACTTCCTCACCTTTCAGTGAGGTGCTTTCACCACAGACTGTATATATAGATCATATACTGTATATGAAGATGGACGACGCGTCTCCACTTTCTCCCACTGTACAAAAGTGAAGCCAAAATATACCGGATGCTAAATTAAGAATCCTACTATAGCTATAGTGATACTCTGCCTCTGACTGGCTAGTACTCACTGCTCACCGGTTTAGGCAACAAAACTACAATTTCTTTAGGTTTAGGCAACAAAATTACAACTTCAGTTAAGTTTAGGGAAAAACACTGTTTTGGGTTAAAATAACTAACACAAAGACAACTACATGTTGTTGGTTTCATACAGGATGCAAACTCCGGTCTCCATCCATTGGGTGCCTGACCTCCACCCCTTGTGGAGTTTTACACTGTTTATACTACAGCGCCTCACTTCCGCTTCAGCCATAATTACTACGGTCGCTAGAGGTCGCTGCCGTATTCTTTTATACCTTCTTTCAGTGATCTACCATGGGAATAGATGATAAAACCTACTGGTGGGTGTAGTAGGCCCCTATTGACCCACATCTATGGGGCTTATAGGGACTGATAACGCCTATTTAATAGCCTGACAACAGTAGCTGTTTGGCTAGAAAGACGCAACAACTAACCATAATGTCTCTATAACTACATTTATGATCAAATTGACACATGTTCTATTACAGACTGGTGACGGTTATGGAAAGTTAAAGTTACATCTCCTCTCTCGTACAATTTCAGAGCTTCCGGCTCCACTCAGAGCAGCTGTCAATCACAGCTGTCGATCATGACGTCTCACCCCATTTTTATAGCATCGAATGATTAATTAAAACCAAACGTAACGGGCTTTATGAGCTATACTGCAGCCAGCCACCAGGGGGTGATTGAGATGTTTTGGCTTCACTTTTGGGGAACCGTCATGTCGTCCATCTTTATATACAGTCTATGGTTTTCACTGATAAGAAAGCTGTTCTGGCAAACTATACAAAATATCAAATCCAGACATTTTAAACAAGAACAAGTCCATCAATATAAGCAGTGGATGTGTCCCCTAACCGGTGTAAACTCCAGATTAGCATTGTGATTGGACACATGGTTAAGCATGTCGGCCATGGGAACCATCATCGGTGGGTTTGGGGCCTTCTCCTCCTCCTCCTCCTCCTCCTCCTCATCATCGTCGTCTTCATCATCCTCCTCTACCTGTGGCTCTTGGAAACTAACGAGAGGAAGAAGAACAGAGAGGGGATGGTGGAAGGGACAAAAGGAGATAACGGTTGAATATAGAGGGACAACGAAGAAAAGCAATCCAAATACTTTATGCACAGGAGCGTATTTTGTCCGATGCTCTCTAACCTGTAGGCCATGACAAAGGCCACCAGCTTTGTGTACAGTTCCAGTGTATGCGTGTCGGGGTTCCAGAGGTCAGGATGCTTGGTGATGAAGGGAAGAACCACGTCTGTGTATTCCCTCTGGATGTTAGTCAAGTCTGTGTCCACGGCCTCTGGAATACCTGTTCCCTTCAACAGTCTGTCTCTCTCCTCTTTAGACCTGAACGGATGAACTATAAATTACTGCGAAGAACGCACCATCAAGGGACAACCCACTTGAACTCTAGGATGGGGTTTAGACACTGATTTATTTCTTACCAGAACATGGGGTGGTCCAGTGTCTTGAAGTCGGTCCACAGAGAGAGGTAGGGTCTCCAGTGGGACTGTGGAGATGTATATTCATACAGCAGAGTCAGCAGCAGGGAAACCCAGCCAGATGAGCTCTCCAGGGATGACCTCTCTGTGAAGGGTTAAAGGAGAAACGGAGAGGTTACAAACAAGGGAGGGACGACACAGGCAGCTTCAATCTCGGGAAAGCTTCTTTGTAATTATAACTGTCACCTTTCTCCAGCAGGGCAGAGAGCTTGGTTGTTTCCTGGTGGAGAAGAGCTGATCTGGGGACGGTGAATAAAACCTCCCCTTCCTCTATGTTGTCCGTAGCCAGCATCCCATACTCCGCCACTGTTCCCTCTTTACTCACACACACCTACAGACAGAGAGACATCCTATTTAATGTCTGAGACTGGGATCAATTCAGCTAAATGAGTGAAGCGCACCTTCATCAGAAACCTTTGTCAAATATTGAACAATGAAAAAATGGCAGGAAAAAAAACAGACAAACAGGCCCAGTGATTGATTAAAGCGGCAGTAGGCAGAATGTTTTTGGCATCATCACAAATATTCAATAATAACCTTTCAGCATATTGTAATTCAAGTGTTCTGAGAGATAACTAGACTTCTGCACCTCCTCATGGCTCTGTTTTCAGGCTTTAAAAAAATCTAGCCTGTGGCGGGAGACTTTGGCCAATCACAGGTCATTTTAGAGAGAAAGCGTTTCTATTGGCTGTTTATTCAATGGAGGCAGCTGTCAATCACTCGCAAAGTCCGATCAAACGGTCAAACTAGGCAGCGCTGATCAAATATTAATCATTCTGTTACTGTAATGACTATTTCTTGCATATAATGTTTTCAGAAACATCTCATATTGTACTGTTTAGCTGTAAAATGAGAAAGTTCGCTCCAGCTGGTGGGCGCTGCTTGGTATTTCCTCAACTGATCTCAACATGGCTGCCGGGTCACACACTTTCTCATTTTACAGCAAAACAGTACACTACAAGATGTTTCTGACAACATTTTACGCGAGAAGCGTGCATTACAGAGACAGAATATTAATTCATGTTTGATCAGCGCTGCCTAGTTTGACCGTTTGATCGGAGTTTGCGAGTGATTGACAGCTGCTCAGAGACGGCAAGGCTCCAGCTCGGCTCTGATTGGTTGTTTTCCTCCGATCTCTGAAATCATGCAGCTGCCATTAGGAGCACCAGAGGACACCAGAGGACACAAAGACACATGATTTTTTTTTCAGATTATCTGTCTCATGCACTACTGTCAGGATATAGTGACTGCTTTATAAAAACAACTTTTTTAAATTATATTTCTACCTACTGCTGCTTTAACTGAACAAAGTCAGTGACAGAAATGACAGGGACCAGACTGCAGGTTGTGATAATAACAATAACATACCTTATTGCTGAGGACCAGGCCGACCCTGTTGCACCACTGTAGGAAGTTCTGCAGCGGATTGATCTCGGTACCATCATCTACCTGTCAGCGCATGGATACACATCAATAATAGGACCAGGCATGTGTGATCCACGTGCTGTGGTGCATTTGGTTTAACTGTGAAACTACAGTGAGATAGAGTAGCTTAAGCCCCTTTACTACAATTTACTACAAATAACTCTGAAAACGAATAGCAGCAACAGCAGCTGGACTACAGACTGACACTGCGTTAATAACTTTGGCTAGTTGGTTTAAGTAGAACTTTACCACACATTAATGAGACATACAGAAAACACAGCATGCACCAGTATAGCAGCTATTCACACATGAAGCCCACTGCACGTTAGATCAATTAGACACACACAGACACACATGTGCAAACAGCTCGAGTATAATCTTTGTTTTTTTGGTTAAAACTGATTAAATTGTAACCTTTGGTCGTTTCGCTTTGGTTGCCATCTTGTAAATGTGTTTCCACAGCAAGGACCTGGCAGCATGGACTTGTTCAGGCGCTGATGAGGCTGCTGCTAAACCAAAGAGTATAGCAGCAAAGAGACGAATCTCCGGTGTTTTTTTGACAACAGCCTCTGCCGCCATTTTGGACTGAAAACGCCGTATTGTATCTATAACGTTCTACTGTTCAACGCAGGATATTTCGGTAGAATATGACAATAGAAGAGAAATAAGCGTGTTTTACTTTTGTAGGGCACTTTTTTAGACGGACGTTTTATTCGCCTTTGGTAGTCGCTTTCAGTCCAAAATGGTGGAAGCGTAACTCTGCTGCTGGGCGTGATGTTGCCATGGAACGAACCATTGAGTTTCACATCTTGGCAATAGACGATCTTTGTGCTAACGTTAGCCCCAAGCTAAGAAGAGATGGGTTAAGTTTGACCCCCACGTGGACTTACAGGCAGCTAATGAATTTGTCTCTTTATACATTCATGAGTTAGACAGTATAGTTTTTTTCAATAGACTTTATTTGAAATTTGTGAACAATAAAAAGATCAATTAATTAAACTGATACATAGGTAAAAAATACATTTAAAAAAATGACAAAAACAAACAAACAAAAAATTAAATAAAAAAAGTAACATTAGATGGTATAGTTTTTGTACCTGGCTTGAAATGAGGGAATCTGTATATGTATATATATATATATATATATATATATATATATAAATAGATTTTATTTTATTTAATTGTTTTTAATTTTATTTTTTTACTTGTGTATATTCTTTTTACTTACTTATCTATTTTTTTGTGAATAATGTTTTTCCTGTATCTATACTGGCTTATTTTATATTAATATTAGGTTTGTTATGTTTCTTTGTACCGAGAAGGTTATTATTGGGGACGTTTGTAAATGTTTGTTCTGTTGTTTCAAAATGAACAAAAATATATATATAATATTGAAAGAAAAAAATGATAATCAAAAGACTTGATTTATTTATGTGAACAATACAAAGATCAATTAATTAAACTACTACATAGGTAAAAAAAAAAAAATACATACAAAAAAAATGACAAAAAACAAAAACAAACAAACAAAAAATGAAATAAAAAAGTAACATTAGCTATTTTTTGTACCTGGCTTTAAATGAGGGAATCTGTGTAATATGACGATTGATGTGTGACCCATCATGAGCATATAAGGACAAGCATTCCAGTCATTTGTGACAGCTTTATGAAATAAGTGCCTGAAATCGGTGGATTAGCACAAAAGCTATAAGCATTATTCTGACATTCTTATTTGTTTTTACAAATACGAATATTTGGTTTGATATGCAATTTAATGATTGTTCTCATAGTGTGATAGTGTGCTGTTTTCCTCCTGATGACCACTAGTTGGTGTTGTTCAGTCAGCCCTAGGACACCAGCCTGCCACATCACCAGTCTGACAGGTCTTCATGGTACTTTCAAACAGCTGTTCACTATTGCAACAGCTGGCTCGTTGGTCTAGGGGTATGATTCTCGCTTTGGGTGCGAGAGGTCCCGGGTTCAAATCCCGGACGAGCCCTGCTTTTATCCAAAAGTCATTCATTCAAGGTCATAATTAAACCTACATATGACCCATGCTGACAGATTATAACAATTACTGTCAGAATTCATTCACACCAACACAAAACTCAAGTCTGGAGCTTCCAGAGGATACACACAATTAAAGACAATTTAACATGCAATAAATAAATATAAAAGGCTGGAATTTATGTGCTAAGTATTAGCCCACAGTATTTCAGTCGTATCTACGTGATGAGACCTAAGAAAAGGACACGCATAGCTAAACATAAAACATGTTTCTTTTCTCTCCTCAAATGTGTCCCATCAGGCTCTTACACAAACTATCTCTACTTTGACCTACCATGTTTGATACTCAATCAATTTCATTTGTCACATGTAATCATAAAAGGTACAATTCCAGTGAAGTGTAATCCTTCATTTTGTACATTAAAAGAGTTTGAATAGAATAGGACTAGTAATAGATATATGGTATGATTGACTGGGGCTGGCCTGGTGTATCCGGTACTCCCAACCTCACCAGGGACAAAAGGCTGTTATCTGGGTGGTGATCCTTAAAGCTGCAGTATGTATCTTTGAACAAATATGATCAAACGTTATTTTTATAAAACTGTCACTATATCGGGACAGTAGTGCATTAGACAGATAAATAAAATATAGGCATTTGCAAGATTTCACCGTGCCCGAAGGAAAACAACCAATCAGAACCGAGCAGTCTCTGAAGCAGCTGTCAATCACTCGCAAACTCCTGATCAAACTGTAAAACTAGGCAGCGCTGATCAAATATGAATCAATATTCTGTTACTGTATTGACAATTTTGTGCCTCAAATGTTTAGATAGGAACGCATGGAACAAACATTTGATAACTATAAAATCAACTAGTAACACAGTAGCAGTTGTTGTAGAAATAGTTGAAGTTGTTACAGTTGTAGCTATAGTAGTTGCTGCAGTAGGCTACCTGTTGTAGTAACGTCAGTAGTAGTTGTAGTAACCATAAAAAAGTCATGCTATGGTATGTCATACAAAATGCCCTACAAATATCATAGTATAGTATCTCATAAAAACGTTTTTTTTTTTTTAAAGTATACCTTAAAAAAGTCAGTATAGTATGTCATAAAAGGTGTCATAAAAAAGCCATAGTAGCTACCAACACAGTTTTGACAATTCACACATGGTAAAGTATTTCTTTTGTTGCACACAGTTATTGAATTGCACTTTATACATGGACAATACAGAGACCCTGATATCCTCTCTAAATTGTTTACATACTGTAGGTTCCTCTAAAGCAAAGCAAAAAAAGGACCATTATGTATAGGCTATGAAAACACCCTGGTGTTAGCCTTTTCCATAGTTGCTCTAAACTCCACCCGATAGCTAGAGTGGGAGAAGGTCTGGCACACACCAAGTGCCCAGGTGGTCAAAATTGCTGTTGCTGGCAGAAAATGATCTGTTCCCTTTTTACACAAGTGCACACTCCCATTACACTGAGACAAAGAGGAAAATAAAAACTCCCTTTTTACAAATCACACATCTCCCTTATTAATTATGGGATTTAGTAGGCTATACTTCCATTGCTTCATGCATCAGTTTTTCTCTTTGGACATGGGACTGTGTTCTGTACAGGTCTTCTTGGCATATGCCCGGCACCTTCCTGTCCATAAGGCATCCACTGCTAGTTTGACAGTGTCCCAAAGGGCAGTCTGGTTGCTGTCCATATCGCCTCATCGGTGGATCTTGAACAGTAGATGAAAGAGAAGTCTTGAGTGCAAAGACACAGGTAGGCCAATTGCAAAGTAAGAAAAAGGTCTATATATATATATAAATATATATATGGAATTCTTCTTCTTCTTCTTCTTCGTTGGAGTTTTATGGCTGTTGGCAACTAACTTTAAGTTGCATTACCGCCACCATTAGTGTGGATCAGGATTCTAACTCTACTCACTATTTTTATTACTAAAGAGAAGGAAAATAATACTACTAATACTTAAAATATATATATATATTTTAAGTATTAGTAGTATTATTTTCCTTCACTTTAGGAGTAAAAGTAAAGTAATTTCTTTATTTTTTTAAATAAAAAAATAATATATATATATATTTTTAATAAGAAAATACATTTTTAGTATTATTTTCATTCTCTTTAGTAGTAAAAGTAAAGTAGTATTTTATTATTTAAAATAAAAAATAATATATATATATATATTATTTTTTTATTTTATTTTTAAAAATTATTATTAGTATTATTTTTCTTCTCTTTAGTAGTAAAAGTAAAGTAGCTTTTTATTTTTTTAAATAAAAAAAAATATATATATATATATAGATATATAGAGAGATATTTTTTAAAATTATTATGAGTATTATTTTCCTTCTCTTTAGAAGGAAAATAATACTAATAATACTTAATATATATATATATATATATATATTTTAAAATATATATATATATATATATATATATATATATATATATATATATATATATATATATAAAATTTTAATTATTATTAGTATTATTTTCATTCTCTTTAGTAATAAAACTAGTGAGTAGAGTTAGAATCCTGATCCACACTAATGGTGGCGGTAATGCAACTTAAAGTTATTTGCCAACAGCCATAAAACTCCAACGAAGCAGAAGCAGAAGCAGAATAAGCAGAATAAGCAGAAGCAGAAGCAGCAGAAGAAGCAGAAGAAGCAGAAGAAGCAGAAGAAGCAGAAGCAGAAGAAGCAGAAGAAGAAGAAGCAGCAGAAGCAGAATAAGCAGAAGCAGCAGAAGCAGCAGCAGAAGCCTCTCTCGTCCACCAGGTGGCGGTAATACCCCTGTAGTCTCAGTTGATAGAGAGCTGCTCCTCCTCTTCCTCCTCCTCCTCCCCACCACACAGGGAGGGTTGTGGGTTGTAGTGAAACACTGCTGGAGTAACGTCAAGCAGCACTTTCTTCTCTCTCTCTGTGTGACTAAAGGCTTTGGTGTATCTGGGTGAAGTTTCCGTGGAGAGAAGATGTCGTCGTGGGTGAAGTCGTCTGCAGCGTCGCGGAGGTCTCCGGCTAACAACAACAACCCCAACGGAAGGTAAGACGATGAACGGGGCTGTAGCAGGTTTAGCTTCAGCTAGCAGCTGGCATGCTAGGTAGCAGACACAGTGAGAGCTCTACACACTGATATCCGACGTTACCCTCCTTCCACCTGGTGAAGCTGTGTTTGATAAGAGGTGAAACTCCTTCCTGTTGTTGTTCAGTGCTCAACAGCTGCGTCTGTTCCGGAGAGCAGCTCCTTACCCCTCCAGAGACGAGAGGAGCGAGGAGCTGAAGGATGCCCTGGACAGGTACCAGCCTCACAACTCACAGCCAGAACAACATGACATCATTTCATCATTACATCTGGAGGCAGACAGCTTTTAGACAGCTTTATGTGGAGTTACATCTGGGCCCTTCTTCTGCTTAAGATCTCTATTGTCAACAATGGGAGAACAGACAAGAGAAGAGAGTGACATACTGTATATACAGTTAAGGTTGACAGGAAACAACATTCAACAAAAACATTTTAGTACAGTCACATAACCTGTTATATGAGAATAGCTCATAGTAGGCTCAGGCCATAATCATAATCAAAAAGAGTTCCTCCTTAATTGAGGCAATTGATTTGTGTAACTGCTGCCACCACAGTAGGGAAGTTCATGGGTTTTGATTATTGTTGCAGCAGTTAATCTGGGACAGCTGACATTATATAATATTAATATAATAATAATACCAAATAATGAGAAAACTAAAACCCGTAACCAGTGGTATCAAAACAATAAGTTAATACACATAAGCCAAAAGAAGGACAATATAAGGTGCACCAAGCTGTTGCCTTATGGAGTTAAAAAAGCCTTTTTAGAAAAATGGGTTTTTAAAAAAGATTTAAAATTGGTAGTAGAGCTAGTTAACCTGAGGTCCTGAGGTAGGCTGTTCCACAGTCTAGGGGCATTGATGGCAAAGGCCCTGTCCCCCTTAGTCACCAGCCTAGACCTGCATGGTACAACCAGTAGAGCCAAGTCAGAGGACCTCAGGTTATGCGGTGGCACATAGGGTGTAAGGAGCTCAGGGATGTAGCTTCGTGCCAAACCATGCAGAGCTTTAAAAGGTAATAATAAAATCTTAAAATCAATTCTAAATTTGACAGGCAACCAGTGAAGTGCAGCTAAAACCGGAGTGATGTGCTCAAATCTCCTCGTACCCGTGATCAGTCTAGCAGCGAGGTATTGAAGTTTGGCTGAGACCGGAATAAAGGGCGCAGATGAGAGCGTTGACTACTCTATTGAGGTCAGGAGTTGATAAAAAAGACATTAGAGCTGCACAAATATGGCCAAAATTATAATCAGGATTATTTTGATCAATATTGAGATCACGATTATTTATCATGAACATTTAAATATACAGAGCGCTGCTTTCACTTCCATGTTGTCCTACATTTTCAACCATCAAAATTTCTAAATGTTATCCTTTTACTTTGTTATTGTCATCTATAGTGGTTATTTGCATAAAAACATACAATTAAAATGATACTAAATAAAATAAATAATGAGATAAATAAGTAAATTATTGCATTTTTATTTAAATATTTGCTTTGATTAAAAAAATTAATTTAATAATATATTATAAGCTGCTTAGAGCTTGTGCTATGAAGTTAAACAGCTCTTTTATCCATTTTATATTGCTGTAAAAACATCTCCTACAAACAACTGTAGTTATTCAAGTTTCTCCTCAAAACTACTTTTTACAAGATTACACTTGAATGCATCATGATAGGTTTAAAAGTTACCTTCGCCCAGTATTCATTGTTACTGAATTTTTAATTGTGCATAACATTAAAAAATGCTCCTGTTTCACCGCTTACCTTTCAGTTATGAAGAACTAGAACAAATCAAAAACTACAGTGGAAGTGTGAAGTACGAGGGCTACAAGCATCAGTCAAATGGTGAGACCTTTTTCTTTATGTTGATCACTAAAAGCACAGTAACATATTTGCACAAGTACATTTTTGTATATAAGGCGCTCATTTTGGCTCCTTCACGCCAAGTGTAGGAGCCAAAATGTGTATGTAGCCTATGTCGTTAATTATTTTTATTTGTTTAGGCTGCACATGTTCTTTTTGTTACTATCATTTCTGGTAATGGGCACAGGGGTGTGGTTTTCACTTTATTTACCTGTAGACTTGGACAGCGGGATTTAGACAAAGAGGGTGAGTTGGGCTCGGACGTTTTCTGTTGACCGTCACGTCACATACTTTAGTTATTCCAGTTAGCCTACGTTATTGTTTTTTTTTGTTTTTTATTGATAGCAGTCGCTACACCAAGACACTATTTATTTTCTATTTAATTCCTTGTAGAAATTCTCCATATGAAAATCCTTGCTTTGTCATTGTGCCACTGCATCTTAAATTAATTAAAACTGCAATTCTTCAACAGCTGGTACCCCATTTAGTTTACAATTAAATAACACGTCTTATGTTATGGTGCACCCCAATATGCAGTTTACAGGAAATGCAGTTAAATGTCAGTTCATTGGCCTCGCTTGCTGTTGATTTCAAATTAACCAAACATCTGCTCTCATTTCTCTACTTGCAAACTCCTCAACCTACCCCCCGCTCCCTAGCCAAGCCAGCCAAGCCAGACGGCTGCACTCCAGCAGACAGACGTAAAGCCCTGTATCAGAAGTTCTACAGACAGGTGCAGGAGGAGAGGAAGCCGGCCGACTGCGTGGTCCTCTCTGTCGCCAACCGGTGCCTGTGAGTACTTGGAACAAAAATCGAAAAAACCACAAGCAGTTGAAGTAGAAATATGCTTTTACATGCAGGATTTAAAATTTGCTGCCAGTCAGTGAGACAAGACTGATGGATATCATCTAATTGTTCATTTCTGGGGCTGCCAGTCTTCTACTGCGGGTACCATTGCTTTAATATGAAAGCTTTGTTTATGTTTATTTGCTGCAACACAGGGTCTGAAATGAACACCCTCCAAGGGCCAAATGCGGGTAGACTTTCCATTTGGCGAGTTAATCTCGGAAGGCTATCCACCACACTGGCGGGTAAATGTTTGTACCAAAATAGTCATGTAATAAAAAAACTATACTCGGTTACACTGAGTCTCTACCGCATTTAGGTGTCATTTATGGGCACGCTCCTCTGCTCTCTGTATCGGAGTTTGTCATACACTCTAGTAATGTTACGATAACAGATAATTCGGTACCAAGTCGATGCCAAAATTCTGAAAAGGTGACAGTACTCGTTTTTCTACTGTCAGGGCTCGAGACTAACGTCCCGGGGACGATAGAAAATGTGTTTGGGACGCAGTTAACTCACTATTAACAAGGTTTCTTAAAAACAATCACTGCTCATTGCTAATCATACCATTAGACAAATCCACAGCCATGAATAAATGTGTATCATAACTGTACTCATATTTATTTCTCCAACAGTTTCAAACACACGCACCATTCCACCAATGTTTTAAAGTCGGTGAATACAGTCTGCTCTAAATGCCATTAAATAACATTTCTATTCACTGTACAGTACATATGAAATATGACTTGGATCACACATTCTCTCAAAACAACTTTATTTCATTAAATGCTTGTATTGTTACATACCAGCAACATGCTATACACACAAAAGTCAAATGTCACGATAAATAGAAATATTCAGCATTATCTTTTCCACAGCATGTTGGCTAATAGTTCAGAAGTGGATGTTGTACTAAGCTCATGAATAACACTTTTAAAATGATCTGCCTTCACTCCATTTGGGGACAAACGCTTATGCTATTCTGTCATGTTAGAAGTGCATAAAACATTTACACTCACTACACAATGCAACATCAAAAATGTATTCATGCACAAGATACTCATACATAAACGGCGACTATGAAGTTCGGAAAAATATGGCAGCTGTGTCTGCATTTATGTTAATGTGAAACAGACAATAATTGTGTACAGACATGCTGCTAATGTGCTAGTGGCAAACAGATGCTGTTTTTTTTTTTTTTTAACACAACTTTTCTCAAACTGTTTTGCCCCCTTCTATGTTGATGGATGTCCTCCTACATTTACCAGAATGGTATCTCTGCCTCTTCTTACAGATTTCACATGTTGAATGTTGGAGCAAAGCGTAAATCTGGGAAGAAGCCCGTGCTCCATGATTCGTGGGGATTACTGTGAAAATATTACATTTACTATTGATGCTTTAATGCCACCAAACTCAGCCACACCCACACATTTATCCACAACTATATCAAACGCCAGCATTCAACAGAGTGGTCTCAAAACTGCAAACTGCCAATAGCTGCTACAACAGTTACAGCTTTTGTTTGTGTAGATTTTTTCCTTTGACAAGAGGACCACCATTCTTTACAAATTCAAAACAAATTTGATCGAGTCCCTCCATATGAATAAGACCCTCTGTTTTACCTGATGTATTGCCTAAACACATACTACTACAACACTAAATACATCTATGACAGAGCCAAAAACTTGTGTTAGTGCCACACAAAGCTCTACGTCAGTGGTTCCCAACCTGGGCTCCGGGCCCCCCTTAGGGGGGCGCCAAAGATCACAGGGGGTGTGTATAACTAAAATCATAATAACACACATACTGGATAATTTATACAAAAGTCTGGATATAAAACTATTAAAAAAGATTTATTGTTTTGCTACTTAGTAGCAAAATCTAATGAAATATTCAGTTTCAATCCATATGTGTTGGCGTTTAGCCTTTAAAAAACAATATTATCACTGTGGTCAAAAACCACAGTGATAATATTGTGGTGGAGCAAAAATTTGCTCTCCTGCTTGACACACTGGGCGGTCTAGCAGCAATCTAACACCAAAAATTATAACAATAAATTACAAATTAAATGTATTTAACCACAATAACAAAACATCTATTTCGGCTCTAACACTATTATAGTAAATTAATTAAGTCAGCTTTTCTTAGACAGAAGTAGGGGGGGCTTTTAGGAAAATGGGTTGGGAACCACTGCTCTATGTAATGCTACACTTGGTCCTGTCTAATTAAAGATCCATATAAACAAATTTCCCCACACAAAATGACTGATGACTTACGATTACATCTTTGTTGGTAAAGCACATTAGAAATCAAGATATAACCCACTGTTCCTCTCAGATATCCTTTAGGTTTCTACACATGCCAGCTGAGTCACTTAATATAGAAATGTCAAGTTAACAAAGTGTTTCTCTTCCTCTCAAAGGGATTACCCCAAATCGCTAAGCCAGTGCTTGCAGGAGCGTGGCCTGTCAGTGGAAATGCTCTACCTTCAGGCGGAATCGGGCCTGACCCGGGCTCTGCAGGATGTCCGAGCAGACGGCTCCCCGTTATGTATTCTGGTGGAGCAGACAAACGTAGTTCTGTCCTCCTGCACTGTTATCATATTCTCAGAATCCCTCAAAAGTAAGTCCCTGCCCCTCATTCCTTCAAACTCAGCCAAACTGCCTCAGTAACTAATGGTCTAATGCAGGTTACATTTTATGAAGATTCTTCCAACATCCTTGAAAACAAAATCCAAAATAGATTTTGCATGAACACAAATAAAAACAAGAAAATGCTCACATTAAAACACCAACATGTAGAGTCCTAAACGTACAATTCTGCACTCAACTGAAAAGAAATCATCTCCAAGTCCATCAAATACACAAAATATTCATTCAGTATATAAATCAATGGCACTCTTTTGGCGCATCATCCACTGGCTGCTGGTATACACTTTGACATTACATAATAATACATACTAAACAAACTGAATGAAGCCCAAAAGTAGCAAAGTAGGTATGTAAAAAGGGGTAGTTCCACATTTTGGTTTGGCTTTCTTGCCAAGTTAGATGAGAAGATCAATACCACTCAGAACTGTCTGACAGATATGAAGCTACATTACCAGCGCCCCTAAAGCCCACTAATGAACCATTATATCTTGTTTTTGAATCTTTACCAGGCAGCGAGCTCCGGTTCTGATAAGTGAAGCCAATGCGGAAGTGCCTTAAACTTGCATTCTCTCTAACAGCCAGCAGGGGGCGACTCCTCAAGTTGCAAAAACAAGTCTGATTGTATAGAAGTCTATGAGAAAATGACCCTATTTCTTACTTGATTTATTACCTCAGTAAACATCGTGAACATGAGTTTATGGTCTCAGTCGCTACATTCAAGTCTTCTTTTAAAAATTTAAAACCTAATTTTGCAAGTCAAGAAAGTCACAGTTCAGTGAACTTGATCTCTCGTCTCGCAGAACATGACCACGCAGAAATGAAACGTTATCTTACCTGATGTTTTTTATACAGCGACTCCTGGTCTTTTTATCAGCCAGGAAACGAAAGAATGAGCAAGACCCGTTGCTATTGTGAGTACATCCCAGTACGAAACACACAGGCATCGTAACTTCAGCGAGAGAGACGTCCCTTACCTGACCTCCCTTTTGGGTGTGTAGTCTTTCTAATTAGATATTTTCACAGTCTGATACTTCAACAGTTTAACAACAAACAGTGACTTTCTTGACTTGCAAAATTATGTTTTAAATTGGAAAAACATCATATGTGCACTGTACATATTTTTTCTGAAATACGGTCCCATGGTGGTCCACCGGAAGGAGCAGGACTTTGTCTCTCTATGGGTGACCGAAAACCTCAAAACGGCCAGACTGAAGTGTAAAAACATCACATTGGGATTTTACAGGGGGTTATGTGTGGGTCCGTTCTTATCTTGTCGTCACTGAGGTTGCTGGGCAACCAGCAGAGACTCCTTGAAGTTACTGTTCCCCGGCAAATTATTTTACCTTTGGACAAATCCAGTCTTGATGCTAAGTTAAGCTAACTTGCTGTAGCTTCATATTGACTGTACAGGCATGAGAGTGGTATTGAAAGTGAATAACTTACCAAAATGTCCAACTATTCCTTTAAAGGAAAACTATGGTTTACCACAACTTGGGTTTTATTTTTCATAGCTTTATTGGGAGATTGAGATTGTCAATATCTATACCAAGATCTGCATACAACTGATCAACAAATAGCATGCAGAGCTATGTTTGGCTACTACACTTATTTCTATATTTATAGTGAAAATAATTTCATCATGTGGAATTACATGTCACCGACTGTGCATAAGTCATCAAGCAACCTGTGTGATTTAGAAGCCCCACAAAAACGTTTTAAATAGCGCATCATGCACAAACAAATCTGCATAATACAAATTTTGAATATGCATTATATAAAACAAGAACATCAAAACTGTGCAAAGGGATGTAATTGTTCCACGATGATGCTACTCTGTGTAGCTCACACAAAAAGGAAACCAAAACAAAATCAATCCAATTTAATGAATGTCCTTAAAGCAAAAATCCTAAATGAATTATTTATTGCACCGGATCATTAAATACACAAATCATCTAAAGTTTATTCATTGTGCTTTGGTATCTGAATACATATAAAAAATATCAATGCTTACAAATCAGATAATTTATATCCAGGAACATAATGCAGTCAAAACTAAAGTTACTGATAAATGCACAATTTCACACAAATTGCATGCCCCTCATTGCCCCTCCTCTTCCAACAAACCTCAACTTGCATTCAACAATACCTATTCAGAAGTACTACCTACCAAACTACCAATTTATCAGTTGAATTTGCTGACCCTAACATCACATTAAAACAAAATAGATTTCAGTATGACCCGAGTGACCTGTAAGAACCCCAATGGTTTGACTATTTTTACGGTTTTTGGCTTTTTCTTATTTCACCTCTTTCTTGCCCTTCAGTCCCCTGACACCTCACCAGTAACATTCCAATTCCCCCCCAGTCCATCGCAACATGCCCAAAGACCAGGCCATGGACTTTGTCGCAACCGAGTACAGTCGCAGACGCGTCAAAGAGCGCCCGCCAAAGGACCCCGCGGACAACGCAGCACAGGCGTCGCAGCTGCTGGATGACTTTCTGGATCGAGAAAAGATCGAGCGCCACACCGTTCCCTCGGAAACCCGTCAGCTCCTCCTGCTGTTAGCTGACGGGGTGCATCTCTACGGCGAGGAGCTGGAAACCATCTCAGAGTACGTCCGTTGCCGGCAGGAGCACACACAAGGTGGGATGCTGATTAAACTGTCGTACCTCAAAGAGCTGCGACTGGTGCTGTGTCAGAATTACTGATCTCCACCTTCATCTTCATATCTGTTCTTTCCATCTCTGTGGGTCATACTTTTCCTGTCTGTTCTGTGGTTCTTTGATTTTTGACTGGATCAGCGATTCCACTCACTGGTGAGAGTGCTCCTTTATGGGGGCATTTCCACCAGATCCGGCGACGGCTCGCGTTTCAATGCGTTCCATTCATTTCCTATGGAAAGCAGGGGAGAAATCCAAATGAGCCCGTCCAGCGCGACGCGTCCGGCTCACGAAACTTGGACCAAGCTGTCAAACTAGGCAATCTAGTTCTCAAATGAAACCAGATTCAGCAGTGGCATGGCCTATTTCTTGCTTAAAATGTTTTCAGAAGTAGATTTTGGTGAATTGTTTAGACGGAATAACAGAAAGTTTACGAGCGGGTCGCCATGTTGTTTTCTTGTTTGAAACGGCAAGCAGAAACCCAGGGACCAATCAAGTGCATTGCCCTAGTGTCCTTACCGGACCTGGTGGATATGTACCGCTGGATTTAACATTATAGACATTACCACTGACTATTTGTGTAGCAATTTAGCCACATATTCACAGACTGACCATACACGGTCCAGCCATATACTCGGTTTTGACCGAGTTTTGTTATTTCTGTCTTCTCTGTCTCCAGCCTCCCACACTGAGGGGGACAGGGGTAAGATGTTACCTCCCGGATTGGGGAAACCGCCTCCTCTGCTGCCCACTCCACCTGGGCCCCCTCAACCCCAGTCTGCAGCCGGAGGGCTCATGATGAACCACCCCCTACCACCCGCTCCTCTCTTGCCTTCACCAGGTTAGACTGCAGAGTTGACCACTTGTCTTTTTTTTTATTTCTTAAAAGTTTAAGGATGTAGGAACCCAAAAAAAACATATTTGAAAAAAAAAAAAAATCTAACTTTGTACTCCTTTTGTTTTTAGACAGATGTAAGTTGTATTTTCATGCAATAACAAGAGTCTTGCAGACAGTAAAGCTTCCAGTGTTCAGTTTCTTTACAGTGTTAGAAGGGTGTTGATTCAGTTCTGCAGTCATTTCGTTAGTGGTGGTGTTTGATTGGACTGCATTATAGAGAGAGGTGTTTTTAATATTCTGTCCTTCTCATGTATATAAATAACATGCATGTGTGCATACTAGGGCTGTCATTCGATTAAAATATTGAATCGCGATTAATCGCACGATTGTCCATAGTAAATCGCAAATAATCGCAAATGAATCACTAATTTTGTGTTCAAAATGTACCTTAAAGGGAGATTTGTCGAGTATTTAATACTCTTATCAACAAGGGAGTGGGTAAAAATGCTTGCTTTATGCAAATGTATGTATATATATTTATAATTGGAAATCAATTAACAACACAAAACAATGACAAATATTGTCCAGAAACCCTCACAGGTACTGCATTTAACATAAAAAATATGCTCAAATCATAACATGGCAAACTCAAGCCCAACAGGTAACAACAGCTGTCAGTGTGTCAGTGTGCTGACTTGACTATGACTTGCCCCAAACTGCATGTGATTATCCTAAAGTGGGCATGTCTGTAAAGGGGAGACTCGTGGGTACCCATAGAACCCATTTACATTCACATATCTTGAGGTCAGAGGTCAAGGGACCCCTTCGAAAATGGTCATGCCAGTTTTTCCTCTCCAAAATTTGGAGAGTTATATAGCCTCCTTCGTGACAAGCTAGTATGACATGGTTGGTGCCAATGAGCCCGCTACAATCTACAAATCACAAGTTGCGTGAATGCGTTAAAACAAATTTACGTTAACGCATTATCATCACATTAACTTTGACAGCCCTAATAAATAACTTATTATCATTTCATGTGCAGTATGTACAATGCAGATGTGGTACATTTTGATGTTTTTCATTCAGACTTCGGTCTTTTTTTTTTTTTTTAGGCTCTTATCCCAAAACCAAACCTCCTCCGCTACTGTCATTGCATCGACTTCCTGGTCCACCTCTAGGGTCCTCACACGGCCTCTACGGTGGCCCCTCTGTGCCTCGTGGGCCCCTACTCCTTCACCCTCCTCTATACCACCCAGGCCCCAGGGGCCCTCACAACAATAGAGGAGCCCCGCCTTCTCTAAAGAGTTCCCGCCCTCCACTCCTCGCTTCTCCAGGTAGGTCACTTCTACTTTTCTTCCTTTCACCTCTGGCCATGTTCAGACCTGGCATTAACATGTGTCTTGAGTGATCCGATCACAAGCGGACAGCTCTAAGTACATTTGTTCACACCTGGTATTAGAATGCGTCTCCACATGCGTCTTGAGTGGCCACTTGTGATCTCACTTCCCCGTCCTATATGCAAATAAACACGTAGTAAACACATGGCTAATACCACAGACTTTGTGAACATAAATGTCAGTAGTAATATTCTACATATTCGTGAATTGGTGTACATTTAATTAACATCAAAATAAAAGGTTATTGTATGGCGGTTCCCGGGGACTTCCGTGCCGCCGACACTTTGCCAGGCAACAGCGGGGTACAGAGTTTCAAAGAGCCAGGGATGAGAGAGAGCGGGCATATGGGTATCAGCAAAAACACAGACACATCTCCGACAGTATGATAATAATGCACTTCCCATAGTCTGATAGTCTGTAGATATGAGGCCAATAGATAAGATATATTTAAATACAGTTGTATCGACAGGATAGGCCACAGTAGACTAGTGCACAGAAGCCGTTTCCATGCTGCGAGGCTCACGTCTGCCTGTCTATTCACATGAGGAGCGCAGTGAGACCCCACAGATCCCAGCGGGACGTCAGTTGAGTAGGACACATTCGCGTACACACTGCTAAAAGAATGTGGCCATATGCAGCCCAGACCGCGGATGGGAATGTGGTCTGAGCGATCGGATCTGATTGAGTGCGTTCACAACCGTACTTAGAGCTGTCCACTTGTGATCCGATCACAACAGGAAGCATGTTTATGCCAGGTCTGAACAGGGACTTTGTCTTGATATCAATTTTTTTTTGTCCTTTTAATTAAAAAATCTTAATGATCTTAGGACTCAATTTAACCTCATTGTGTACATTGTTTTGTTTTCTCCTTCTGATCAGGTGCCCCTCTTCAACGACCGGGTGGCCCCCGGCACTAAGAAATGACACACACACACACACACACACACACACACACACACACACACACACACTCACTCTGTTACACATTCAGGCAACAAGTGTCAGCAGTGTTTTGAACATTTCACCTAACTCAAGAACAGAAGACTCCTGGCGCCTGCGGAGGATTCATGTTCTGATTTTTTTTTTTTTTTTTTTTAAGTAGTAAACCACCACATTCTGTTAGATAAAAACAATGGTTGTTAATGTTAGATATTATCATTTTGTTGTAGATGGATTGATGAAGGATGGCATGGAGTATTCTCACGACTGATCATTTTAAGTATCTATTCCAAGATCCCTCTGTCATCATTTAGTTTTCTTTTGTAGTGTTACTGTGCTTTTCACCCAGAGTTGTCACATTAAAAAAACACGTTCCCTACTTCCAGTTTGCCTTTCAGTGACAAGCTGCACAGGCCACCAATGGACCGCTGGGTATTGGTGGTCACACGATGGTAATAGGACATTTTTATTTTTCTGTATATAATGAATATAGCAAGTAGCCTACCTGCTGTATACGGTGTTTCAAGATGGTGCTTAAGATTTCACAAGTTCTCTAAGATTCTCTTGAGGTAAGAATTTCAACAACCAATTAAAAGTTTGTTTTTACAAGCTGTTTTCTTGGCTCACATTTTATTTTATTTAGATCGAATGTTATTTTTGACACAAGTAGGAATAATCTGTCTGAAGGAGTTTGTATAATGGTTCTCATTCTAAAGTTGCTTACACAACAAATCAATGAATCTTTTATAATTTATTACAGTCAGTTTCACTCTACTTCTTGTGTGTTGTCTTTATGAACACACTCTTGATGCACTCCCCATAGGATGCCTTTCTTGCTTTGTTCAAGTGAGAGTAGTGACACCTGGACCTAAGAACAGCTACCATATAGCTTGGCAGTAAAAGCCCAACAACATCTGGACTGTTTGCAAGCTTTGTTTTGTCTTCCAGAATAAAAATTGACTCTGTTGTGTTACATTAAAGCACAAGAGGCAGCTTATCATTTTTGCCAGGATAACCTAAAGCAGGAGTTTCAGAAGTCTGGGACTGTGGGTCTCCCCTCAGACAAGGCTTAGAAAAAGGCACCTCCTCAACCCCCTAGCGCTCCCTGTGGATTTTAAAAAGAATTAGTGTAAATGAATAACTTTTTTTTTTATTACATTTTCAATTGTATTTATTATTGTTGTAGGTCTATGGTACGACGGTACGACGGAGTATTAGGGCCACGTTGAGGAGAAAAATAAAGCTGAGATTTCGAGAATAAAGTCATCATATAAAGTAGTAATTTTAGTGTTATTTTCTCTTTTTCTCGTAAAGTTATGACTTTATTCTCGTAATATTAAAAAAATGTTTCCCGTAAAGTTATGACTTTATTCTCATAAACTTCTGACTTTTTTCTCGCTATATAACTTTTTTTCTTGTGAAGTACGACTTTATTCACGTAACATTACGACTTTTTTCTCTTAATATTATGACTTTATTCTCGAAATCTCCGATTTTTTTCCCTCAATGTGGCCCTACTACTCCGCCGTACATTTGCACTTGGGCCCTCATTGCATTAGACTTATATACTATATACTTAGACCATAGGCTCAAATGTTTTTGCCTAAAATGGCTCTTTTGATAGTAAAGGTTGCCGACCCCTGCCATAGACACTCAACAGTTGATAGCCTAATATTGCCGTTTAACATAACTTCCGACCAAGGCTATAATAGTTTTGAATTTTCAGTCTTTTATTTTATTTTAGTTTTGACTTTTCAATTTCATTTTAGTTTAGTTCTAGTTAGTTTTCAGAGGGTGTTTACTAGTTTTTTCAGTTTCAGTTTCAGTTTTTTCAGAAAGGTTTAGTTTATCTATATTTAGTTTTCCAGTAGTTTTTTTTTTTTTAGGACCAGCTATAATGTCTCAGAAGTATGTAGCTACATATACATACAAAATACTGTATATTTCAAAGTGTTGAAGAAAAATAGATTATCTCTGACTTTTTTACCTCAATTAAATTTACAATAAGGGAAAATATGTGGCTACTTTCAATGACTGACTAAATAGATCTTAATAATAATTGTATATTTCTCTCTTCTTCCCTCCTCTGGTTGTAAGTTACAAGATTTTAGAAGCTCAAAATGTTGCTACATCAAAGAGAACAGAAGAGTAACTTACCTTACACACAGATTGATTTCAGAGTTGGTTCTATAGATTGGTTTAAAGGTGGGTTTCGTTGACTTGCAGCACGATACAGCGCTTGTTGTCTCTCCAGTGGAACTCAGTAAACTGACTAGATTTCATGTCTCTTTCTAACCTAATGTGTGATCAGTTGTGATCATGTGTGCACGAGAACATTCTTCTAGATATAAACAAAATGCAGTGAAGCTCTAATGACTGCTTTTCACTGCAATAGAAATGTGGAAAAAGCACAGAATGGGCGGGTTGGGGTGCTCGGTCAGTACAAAATGCAAACACAGTAGCTAGACATGGCTCAGATACTGTTATATTTAAAGGCACAATGAGTAGCATTTCAGTCATTCTCTAATTAGGGGTACATTTCATGTCCGTTGATGATAATGACATTTTACTTACTTTGTTTTCATTCTTTTTCAAATTAATAGCCAGTGAAGGAAAAGAAAAGTGATAATACAAATAATAATCATAATCTTAGTCAAACCATATTACTTAAAAAAAAAAAAAAAAGCAGGGTCAAATAAGCTGGTCACCTTAACGACATATAAACAACGTCAAAAAACGTTCAAGAGTAGACATGGACACAAATATGTAAACAGAAAAATATCAACAATGACAGAAAACAACAGGCTGACAACCATAAAAAATATATTTTTTAATTAATCTGTGTAAAATAGGAAAGGGGTGGGATTGTAATATGAAGATAATAGTAGTGATGGGGTGGCATTTAGCTCATGATAATGATATTTTCTAGCTATATAAAAAATATAAATAACTATTTTCTTCAGAAATAAATATTTTCCAGATGAAGGGAGAGCATATAACGAGATCAGACACACATTTTGTGCATTTCACACATTTCATTTAGCTTGAAATTGTCATGATGTTCCTAAATTGACAGTTTTTGCAATGTCCATTTTTCAATAGAGTGGGTCTTAGCCTCAGAATAATGATTTAAAACTGATTTTAAGTTAGCATTATCTATTTGTTATTTATTTAAAAAATCTAAATACTTTAGAAAAATATATATATATTTAAATTGATAAATATCTCAGTTCATTAATTTCCGCAAAAGTTCTGTCAACTATGTTACTAACGGAACACCCCCTGCAACTAAAATATGGTTTGTCCCAAAACCATGTGACTAGCATGACAGGATGTGATTTCTCTCAATGGTGGCCATTTTGAATACATTCTGGTGAGTGTCCTCTCATTTAAAACAATATTTCATCTGTAATAATAATGCATTGTCAATTAGTGTATTAATTTACTGTCAACTATGTTGGGTACATTGTGATGGTTTACAATTCTTTTATGATTTTAATTTAAATATATGTTGAAATATAACCTGATAAAGATAAAGACATGTTGTTAGCCATGCTTTGGCCTACCATTTAAAATTATGGGCAAAAATAGGAAAATTGTCAACTAAGTTACCCAGAGTAGGGCCAACTCATGAGTGACATAGTTGACGTGACCCTAGTCACAATGGGATCAATGGGAAAATATCCTTTTCCTTAAAATATCAAATAAGAGAATGCACATTATCTTTTTACTTTTTTGTTCATGTGAAATGTACCTCCCAGTTATACAGTAGAATGACCCATTTGTCGGTTGCAGTTTGTAAATACAACATTAAAAGTTTTGCCACTCTTCTCCGGCTCAACAAGGGTCACGGCGCTCGCCAAGCCGAAGCCAACCTCACATTCACACTTGTTTTGGAACAAGCTCTGTCAGCTCGGCGTTTCGCCTCGCTATATTTGTGGGGGGTTTTGGTGCTGTGTCCGCCATTTGCATAGCTTCCTCTTGAATGCGTGCTTAGGATCTGGCACCTGGTTGCTACTTTTTTAATAGAGGTTGACGCCCAGAAACCACCCAAACACAGCAAAATATACAGGCAGAAGGCAGCGTCTCTGCAGATACAGTAAGGTGACCATGTGTCCCGCTTTACGAGGGACTGCACAGCCTTTTTAGTCCTTGTCCCGCTTCCCACATGTTGAGACGATGTCCCCACACATTTTCATTGGCTCTAGTTTTCAAAAGTCAAACCAATTCAGGACAGATGCTTTTTTAAACTCTGGCTTTTATCTAGTGGCTGTGAAGAAAGCAGGGAATGCTGTCATGACGAGGCTGTGTTTGCTGTCAAACTGCTCACACGTGGGTCAAGTGCAGGTTAACATTTCACCGTCTTTGCTACGCTTTACCCAACGGAGGAAATTGCGAGTCACTGCAAAGTGACAAGCTATGCAGGTGTAGGCAGACCTATGATGGAAACTACCACAAAGAAAAGGAAGAGCAGCTGCAACAAAGGGGGGGGGGGGGATACGACATGAAGCGACACACTTCATGCGAGTCTCACAAGAAACGTGCGGCTCAAAAGGAGATGTGCCGATCTATGGATGCATTTGGGCAAAGAGATGTTACAAGATAAGGGGTGAAATAGAAATGTTTATTATTTAAGTTATATAGACATTGTATAAAAATTGTAGACTACCTCACAGCCTTGGTAACGTGTCCCACATTGTCCCACATTGTCCCACATTGTCCCACACAAACATACTCTTTGTCCCACATTTGGCTTGTTGGGATCTAGTCACCCTAAGATACAGACACCACCACACACTCTTAGTGGGTCATTAGTGATGATGGAGAGGGATTATTTTAGTTTTTTTAGGAAAATCCTCATTGTGCCTTTTAATGATGTATTTAGCTAACTTGACTATACATCAATATAATGTCTCCATAATTATACAGCCGCGACAACGTAGTCGTAGTGCTCCGTGTTTCCGTCCATCTGTCCTTCCGTCCATTCGCGTGTCACACTTTCGTTTCTGGAGCAGAACTTGGAAACTGTTTAATTTAGGAACTTCAAATTTGGTATGATGGTTGACAGTGTGGTGTAGTTGTGCCTTTTCAGGGTTAGAAGTCCAGGGTGCCCACATTTTTTGAAATTTTGGCCAAAAACTGTGATTTTTTTCTCCACTTCAATTTCGTTTCCGAAGTAGAACTGGAAAACGATTTCACTTTCACACGTGAGCTAATCACAAGCTAGATTGTGTTCAATAGACTAATTCCATTAGTTGCAAAGGGCAAAACGAAAAAAAATAATTTCAATACTGTGTCAATGATAAAAATGAAAAGAAACAACCTTTGTGCTGAATTTAATCAGTCAGTAGAGCCCAGCAGTAGACTAATTCTAGTTGAATAGTTTCACATTTTGGGAAATACGCTTATTAACTATTTGGTGGAGTGTTAACTGATAAGATCAATACCATTAAATGGTTACCCCCAGCAGCCGGCTAGCTTCATTTAGCACAAAGACTAGAAACAGCTAGCCTGGTTCTCTCCAAAGGTGACAAAACCTGCCTTCAAGCACCTCTAAATCTTACTAACTTCCATTTGTTGGGTGGTCAAAAACACAACTCCAAATGAATGCTAATGTTGTCTGGTGGACGTGTCAATGAGCATGTTTGTCATATCATTTATACAGTGACAATATGTCAGTTTTATGTTCACAGTACTGCCCTCCAATTGGACAAAAAACATCAATTAAAACCTCTTTAAATATCTTATTGACACTATTCTGAATTAAGCCGAAATGCTGTGTAGCCTGGCTGCTACAGGTGCTTTAACTAGCTAATTGTGCCCATTGCCGAGTCCGGAAAGAGTCTAACTGCATTACCCAAGCACCGGCAGCTTAGAAAAAAGCTTGAGCAAGAGAATTATGTTTGTTTAGAGCCCAGTGTGAGACAGCTTTTTAGGCACCACTTGCAAGTTGATTGAGGAAATTGACCTACTGTGGTCGTCTGCAGCCCCGAGCCATGATAAAAGGACCTCAGACAGAGTGTTATTGCAGCTACTGTATAGGCTACACCGCATTATGAGATTCATATCACATTGAGAGAAAGGTTTAGTCTACCTTGACTGAAAACTTTGAGTAAGTCTTTCTGAATTTGATCAGAATGAGAAGGATGAAGATATTTCAGTTGGAGGATTTGTGTGTGATGCTTGACAATGAGAGTGAGGACCACCTGCACTGTGTATCAGACCCTCTAAATCTGATTTCCTCCAAAGACTTAGAGAGAGAAATGTCACAAGGAGCCACCCACAAACTGAAACTCAGCACCGTGGCCTAGTGTTCTGCTATCTGGAACACAGCATATACCAGGTTTCTTCTCATAGCTGAGAAGTATTTGTAATAATTGAATTTATAGTGCATTACTGACATGTGGATGACTTGGTCCTTATCTCAGTGCCTCTCAATCCTTCCCAAGACTACTGAAATTGGATCAAATTAATTGTATTTCTTTAATTTCTAACATTGAAATATGGACTTTCAGAAAACAGACTTCTTGTAATGGGTGACCTCGCTTCCCTTCCGGACAATTTACACGCAGGTAAATGGACGATGGTTCCCAACAATGTATTGTTAAATGTTACATTTAGCATGTTGAGTTTAAGTCGGACTTCTTTTGGCTTTGCTCTTCCTCATGCTTTGCCCACCCTTCTCTCCCACCTCCATTACCTACACAATTTTGATGTAATTTGATTTGATGTGGCACAGGCCACACACTCATATGAGTGTAGCAAACTTAGATTTTAGATAATGCAAGTTCTTTTGTTACACTGTGAAGCCAGGTACCCCCTGCTCTCATGGGACTGATTCTACAATCTGTGGCAATCAGCTAAAACCAGAGTGAATTCTACAACTCAGTGCTGATGGGCAGAAAAAGTGTACAATGGTGTAGTGATGCATTTTAAACTCTAGATGGCGACGTACACCTGCTCTTTTACTTCATACACCACTAGGACAGAATTTCAACAGTAAACCAGTAGAAATACAAAAGTTTGTACTTCCAAGTCCCCCGCCTGTCATGTTTGTTTTCCATTATTCTTGCTTCTAATAAGACTGACTTCCTGAGACCTGACCGGAGTGAGCAGGATCAACCATTATACAAACTCCACTCCACGACTTCTAATAAAATGTTTGATGTATATGTTAATATATGTTTTATAATGGCTAAGATTATATTTAAATCGGCAATAATGTTTTAGAAATACCTGCGGTGTATGCTTAACACTGCATAGGGTTTTACATGTACTTTTATTATTTAGAATAATATTTTTTATATCATCTATATAATTTAATGATTTAGATCATTTTTGGAAATTTCTTCACATTTTTTTAAATATCTGAGAAATATGTATTTTTTGTATTATGGTTAATCTGACTCAAAATCGTGTTTAATCATATTTATGAGGCTTGTTCAATTTAAGCAACAGTTGCATCTTGTGTGTAATAAGAAAACATTTTTTTTTTAATTTTCTGCCATTATAAAATATCAAAAATTCACATGGGATACACTTTTTATGTATTTTAAAAAAATTTTTTTTTACAATAATGTCTAATAGTGTTTTGTATTACCTTGCTCTGTTTTTTCTCACTTTCTTTTTTTGCTTCATTATGTGTTATGGCAGAAATTATAGGGATTCAAAAAGTATAACCATAACCAATCATATAAACAGAGATCAACAGTGATAAAGCCTATGTAACACATTCTAGTTTTCTACTTTTTAATACATTTGAAAGTAATGAAATAGAGAGACAGTGCAGCAACTCTACTTGGACAAACAGCATGCAGAACTGCAGTACACCAGAACACTAGAACCGGTGGTAATAATAATGGCAATTGGTTAAGTTTATTTATGATTACATATTTGTTAATGATTATTTTGGACATAGTATAGAAGTTTTATATTTATTCATATTTTTTTTATCAATATATTGATTATATATTGAGCATATTTGAATATTATATTAGAATATTGAGAAGAAGAAAATCAAATGTTTTCCTTTAAATTTGGTTCACCAGTATTTATTCTGAGTTTGGCTTGTAAACATGTATTAAAATATTCTTAAAGAAAAACTGAGCTGAACTTTTGCTATTCTAATTTTGGTTTAGTTCATTTTAATTCAGGCTTTTACCATTGTAATAATAAATACATTGCAATATCGTTAAAAAACTATGTTCCAGTCTTTCTGTATAAAAGCAATTCATAACATTTTTGAAAACTGCTTTATAAATAAAGTTTTATCATCATCATTATTATTATTAGTGCTGTTCTTAAGTAAGAGTGGGAGTCAAAGACACAAACACACAGAGGGTGAATATATGAATGTGTCAGATATTCTCTCCTTGTAGCTGCCACCTCCTCCTCCTCCACTCCTCCAGCTGTGGACGCACTGTTGCGAGGAGCCCATCAACTCAGGAAGTAATGGACAACTGTCTCCACCTCATTACACCAGCCCACACACACACACACACACACACACACACACACACACACACACACACACACACACACTGATTGGACACTGTGTGTGAGAGAGAATTGTTTGTGGTTAGAACAACAGCAGCATACTGTTGCTGTTCAAGTATCTTAAATTCATATCTTAAAGGTGCAGTAGGCAGGTTGGAGCAAATGCAGTATGATTAAAAAAATATATTTTTATAAAGCGGTCACTATATCCTGACAGTAGTGCATGAGACAGATAATCTGAAAAAAATCATGTGCCTCTGTGTCCTCCGGTGCTCCTAATGGCATCTGCAAGATTTCACAGACCGGAGTAAAACAACCAATCAGAGCAGAGCTGGAGCCTTGCCTTCTCTGAGCAGCTGTCAATCACTCGCAATCCCCGATCAAACGGTCAAACTAAGCAGCGCTGATCCAATATAAAAATCAATATTCTGTTACTGTAATGTCTATTTCTCTCATAAAATGTTGTCAGAAACATCTTGTAGTGTACTGTTTAGCTGTAAAATTAGAAAGTTTGTGACCCGGCAGCCATGTTGAGACCAGTTGAGGTAATACCAAGCACCGCCCACCGGCTGGAGCAAACTTTCTCATTTTACAGCTAAACAGTACACTACAAGATGTTTCTGCAAACATTTGATGTGAGAAATAGGCATTACAGTAAAAGAATATTGATTCATATTTGATCAGCACTGCCTAGTTTGATCGGAGTTTGTGAGTGATTCACAGCTGCCTAGATTTTTTAAAGCCTGTAAACAGAGCCATGATGAGGTGCAGAAGTCTAGATTTCTCTCAGAACACTTGAATTACAATATGCTGAAAGGTTATTATGGCATTTTTGCCCAATGATGCCAAACATATTCTGCCTACTGCAGGTTTAATTGTCTCACTATACTGTGTTTCTCCTGGTTTTACAGGAATGTTTTAAAAAAAATTTCAATTTGCTATGGTAAAAACATCAACTTTTAGAGAATTGATAGCCACTTGAGGTACTTATCCATCACAACAGATTAGGGCTGCACGATTGGTCAAAATGATAATCACGATGATTTTGATCAATGTTGAGATCCCAATTATTCATCACGCTTATTCATTGATTTTAGAGACAAAATATTTTCAATGCACTTTCACATTAAATAAACAGACTTCAATGTTATACTACATTGTTACATTGCTAATGTACATATCTTTGCATCAAAATAAGACTTAAAATAAGGTTCTTCTTCACCTGAATTCAGTGCATTTTCATTTTGACGAGTAATATATCCATCAATACGTTGGATTCGATATGCAGCAGAGTTTTATATGAGCTGAGCACACATTTTTAAACATAAATACTGCAGTCAATCATGTTCATTTAATTGTGGGAAGCCAAAATGGTGATCGCGATTAATGTTTGATTAATTGTGCAGCCCAGATATCATGTCTAATGTGTCTAATTTGTGTTGACAGGATCAGAAGGGAGATTATAAAACTGGGTAGGTTTACTAACTAGTTAATGTCCTCCAATTCTTAAAAGAAAATCACCTCATTTCCTCCCATTTTTTTAAAAATTCCCCATCTGTTTAAAGTTAATTAAGTGCTGTTTCTTAAAAAAAAGAAAAGCTACATCATGCTGCTAATGTCCAGCTATAAACACTCTGGTCATTCATATCTATTTCAACCGTCTCACATTCAGGTGCATCATGGAGGAGCAGGAATGTGACAATGAGAAATGTTGGATTCATTATTTCTGGTTTGTGCTTCTTTCCCTGATTTGTGAGTTCTAATCAACAAAATAAAAGACTTTGAATCAGTCCTACAATTCTCTTCCAATGCTCACCTGATGAGCACCTATCAGTCAAAACCTTGATAGCAGATTGGTTTCTTTAAAAAAAAAAAAGACTTTGAAAAATAAAATGGAAACATCAACAGGGACATTAAACAATGAGGAAAATGCAGGAATTGAAAATAAAAAAACAGGATTGTAAATAAAGAAAAGCTAAAAATTCTATTTATTTTTTCATCATCTTTTTATTTCGGGAACAAAAACAAACAAACCAACAAAAAATTAAGTATATTTTCTGAAAATGCACTTTATATACCTCAGCAACCCCTTCATCTCTTTGGAAAGTAAACTAAAGCTGTATTATCTTGAAACCTCTTATGTTGTACTTGTTATGTTAAAAGTCATATTCAAGATCTTATTAATTAAATATAATGAGATTCTCCTTGGTGTGTTCATGGTTACTTTTGCTTACCAAAATTGTACATATTAAATCAATTTACTAAAGCACAACATAAGCTTCATAAACATCTTATGTGTGTAGGCTACTTAAGGATTTTTTATTATTATTTATTAGAGATGATTAACAAGGATAGAAATAGAAGATTTTTGATACAAAAATATCTCCCCTCACACACACACACACACACACATATTTTGTTCTCCCCCTCCCACCCTCTCCGCTCTACCTCTCAACACGGTTCCTCCTGTTTTCCCACCTCTGCCTGCACCCTCATGCTTCTGTCAGTCCTCCTCCACCTCCTCACCTCTCCTCCAGTCAAGTCATTTATTTGCCATTTTTGCGTTGTCTTTGTCACAAGGCTCCAGTCACTTTAGCAGAAACTTGATAAAACAGAAGAAAAGAGTGCAAACACATGATTAAAAAACACACAAATTCTCTCTGCTCCTCCGTCATTTTCTGCACAGTCCGGCTACACCCCCGACTTCTTCATCTCCCCTGTCGTTCTACCTCCTTTTACCTACTCATCTTCCTCCTTCGAACCCCCCCCCCCCCTCCCCACCAGCCCTACCCCTCCACCTTCCTCTGCTCCCCACTGGATATCAATCAGAATCTATCACTCCAACTATTCCTGCTGCCGTTGTGTCAGAATTCACAGGAACTTCATCAAACTGGGAAACTGTTTCATTGTTACATCGAACCCTCGCTGCATGTGTGTGAGTGTGTGTGTGTGTGTGTGTGTGTGTGTGTCAAGCCTCCATGGTAACATTAATGGAATGCACACACACTTCCTCACCACCCAGCATCACGTGAAGGCTCGCACACACACTCAACCGCATGCATACGTCAACCAGCACATTCCCTCCCATCACTGCCATCACACACACATACACACATACCCACACAGACACACACACACGTACACACATTAGGGTGTTAATTGTTGTGATAACACCTTCCAATAACAAGGCTCTAATTATCAACATGTTTGGCTGTTGGAGTGTGTATCTGGCACTTGTGTACGGATCATGGGGTGAGCGTGTTTGTGTGTGTGCCAGCGTGAGGTGTGGCACCAGGGGAAGAAGGTTTGATGATTTTGAAATATGCTGCTGTGTGTGTGTGTGTGTGTGTGTGCGCGGTGTACCCTCTCATGTATGGGGTGATGATGTCTCAGTCTCAATCCACATTTGCATATAAGGGGTCTTTTGTCCTTCGGTTAATTGCAAATGATCTGTTTTGAGAAATTACACCGTTGCAATGCATCTCTTGCAGGAAATTCTCATGTGTTTAACAAAATAGCACATACAATTCACTTTAACCCTCTGAGCCACCATTCTGCCCCGGAGAGCATGGTTTTAAAGAAACGTGTTAACATTTAAGGCCCAGAAAGATACATGAAGAGGAGCACATATCTGAGACCTTTATGGAATTGGTTTTATTAAAGCAGGAATATGTGGCACAGGGACTTAAAGGTCTTATTGTTAACATTTTTATGTAGACGAAAAAATAAATAAATTACTGTTCAAGCCTGTCAGTTTTGTGAGACCATTGCTGTGGTCGAAAAGTCTCTTTTGCTTATAGGAAGGTTCCTAATGGAGTGAAATGACCCGGAAGTTTCTCAGTAGCAGCCATAATAAGAGCTGTTCCAATTCTCTAAATGCTAAGGAAAGATGCTTCAATGCTTCCTTTCCTATCTCCTTTAGCATAGGATACATTGGACCATCCTTTACCAAAGGAAAGGAGATAATGCCGCCCCACAATTCCTTACGGCCGCAATATTTGAAGCGACACACCATTCGGCTGTTCATGAAAACAAACGATATGCTTATCTTGTATAATATTTTCATACAGTCATATACTAATTGGGATTCATGTTGATAAATATGAGTGGGCAGTTACAACCATTTTGTTTCACTTTATTTCTATTTATTTATTTTGAACAAGTAACAAATAAGTAAAAAACAAAATAAGAATATGACAAGCTGTCAATAAACAAATAATCAACATAAATAAATATTACATTCGAAAAGGAGCAGGAATAAATATACATTTAATGGTTCTACTCCTTCACCATAACTCAAAAAATAACTCAATATTTATCATATCAATTTTTGTGGTAGCCTATAGGCTATTTCTTTTTTATTTCAATTGTAACCTTGGTGATGAAGTGATATTTTTCACTGGTTGTCCACCTTTGGTAAGATAATTCTTTATTATATGTTGATAAAGTGTTCCAGCACCAGAGGGACCTGTAGAATCGCTCTTTCACACACTGCGGCTGAAGCAGTCTGTCACTGAAAGACCTATTTAAAAACATGTAGTACATTGTAGTCCATCTTTGGAACATTGTAGTTTTACCACGGCAGAACCACGTCAATAACATAATCATATCATAATTACGGAGCTTATAGTGTAAGTGCAGTCGGATTCTCTGAACACCACGGTTGTCTTTTCCTAAGTCCTTCTGAATTCTCCTTCTCATCTTTCCTTGACCTCATGACGTTTTCCATCGAGGTCAAGTAAAAGTGGTTAGGAAACGACATTAGGACGTAATTTTTTGACTTTTCAACCACAGTAGTAGTGGGTGCAGATTCACCTGTTAATGCACAGGGGAGGAGTCTAGAGAAGGGGAGGTTATATAAAGGCTGGGTGTGTCCTGTTTGTATCCCTTTTGTTTGACACCATGCTGCTGCACCAGTAAATTTGTTCAGAATGATTCTGATAATGTGTTTTGGACGACATATGGTTTTTATCCTTTTGAGTTATTTTTTCACGTTATCTATCCTAATTTAATGAGTGTATCCAACTCCTTAACAGATCGTGGTATTGTTCTGGAGCTCTGTGCTATAGACCACTTACCCGTGAGCTAAAATCAAACCTGTGAACTCCGATCAAACTGTCAAACTAAAACATTTGAAGTGAGAAAAAGGCAATGCAGTAACATAATCTTGATTTATATTTGATCAGTGCTGCCTAGTTTGACAGTTTAATCGGAGTTCGCAAATTTCGCGAGCAGTGATTGACGCTGCTTAGAGACTGCTCGGCTTTGATTGGTTGTTTTCCTTCGGGTGCAAAGAAATCTTGCAAATGACATTAAAAGCATTAGGAGGCAGAGGAACATATTCTTCTTCCCCAGATTATCTGTCTCATGCACTACTGTCAAGATATAGTGACAGTTTTATAAAAATGTACTTTTTATCATATATGCTCAAAGGTACCAACTGCAGCTTTATCGCCTGCGTTGGCCAATCAAATACGTGCAAGCTCACATTGATGGTAGATTACTTTGTCCCGTTAACAGCGGTTTACCTTGCAGTCTGATCCCCTGGTAAGAAATAATGTAGGGGACAAAATCCACAGTCCCCTTTCTGTGCTAAGTTGTGCAAAGATAATATGAGGAATTAGCAGTCCGAGTTAGCCAAATATTGGTATTTTCCAAAGTTACAGTTACAGTTTTCCCTTTTTTTTGGTTTCCTGGGACAGGGTTCCCTAGCTGAAACGTTGTAAGGTTATTAGGTTAGGTTAAGCGTTATAAGGGATTCACGATAGTAATAACCCTTGACCTCTGACCTCAAGATATGTGAATGAAAATGGGTTCTCTCGGTACCCACGAGTCTCCTCTTTACAGACATGCCCACTTTATGATAATCACATGCAGTTTGGGCAAAGTCATAGTCAAGTCAGCACACTGACACACTGACAGCTGTTGTTGCCTGTTGGGCTGCAGTTTGCCATGTTATGATTTGAGCATATTTGTTATGCTAATTGCAGTACCTGTGAGGGTTTCTGGACAACATTTGTCATTGTTTTGTGTTGTTAATTGATTTCCAATAATAAATGTATACATACATTTGCATAAAGCAAGAATAATTGCCCACTCCCATGTTGATAAGAGTATTAAATACTTGACAAATATCCTTTTAAGGTACATTTTGAACAGATACAAATGTGGGATTAATTGTGATTAAATCAGTTGACAGCCCTAAAAATTATGTAATAATAGTAATAATATCACAATGTTATCTCAGAAACAATATGATTCATTAATATTTCGGAGTACCTTGCGATCCCATACTTGCTTATTAACCTTCACTGTTCCTGCAAAGGGTTGGCAAGGACACATACACTGTATACATATGGAGCTGGGTAATAGGTCCATAGTTGAGATCAGCCTCACGATGCCAACAAGAAGTCTAAAAGACCAGTTCTTAAACAGAGGTCAAAATCCCTTCATAGGATAAAGAGGCTGGCCGTCTGATAGGCTGGCTACCTGACAGAACGCCTGGTTTGCTGGCTGGTTATCTGTCTGACTGCCAGGCTGGTGGGTGTACTGAGCAGGCAGCTGGTTGGTTTCCTGACTGTTTGACTGGCTGCTGGCTGACTGAGTGGGCGGCTGGCTACTTGCCTGCCTGGCTGGCTGGCTGTCTGGCTGACTGGCTGGCTGTGTGCCTGGTTGGCAAGCTGGCAGCCCCAGCTGTGTCCCGAGCCAAGCCCCTACGCCCCACCAGATCTTAATTGGGTTAAGTTTGTCCGCCACAGATAACACTTCCTCTTTCTTCCGAGAGTAAGAAAACAAAAAAATGGCCTGGCACTAATGACGCTCTTTAGCGGGGCTCTTTTCTGTTTAGGTGGAGGGAAATTAGGAAGAAGGGGGTGTGGGTTCCCTGCAGAGAGAGATCGTCGAGGGAAACGTGCCATTGTTCGGAGCCGAGCACTCAATGAGAACGGAGAATACGAAGAAAGAAAGAGAACGAAAGAAAGTAGATTTGGTTTTGCGCTGTGGTGCTGTCACATTGCCACTGTTTCTTTTTAACAACCCCTTATGACCGAGGCAGGCAGGACCCTGAGAGATGGAGGCACACGCACAGGAATACAGACGTGTCATTGTATGTGTGCATACCAGTTGTATACACACAATTTCTCACTTTTTTTTGTAAAAACACAAAGAAATGTTCTGTAATTACTTTGGCTGAACCATGAAATTCAGCAGACTTGTTTGATGAACATTAATAACTGTTTTCGGAGGCACAGTTGTCTTAAAGTGAAGAAAGGTGTGTGTGGTGATGGCCAATGAAGTCCTTTGTTCTTCAAGCATGCAAATAAAATGTCCCATTTTTTTAATGTCCCATTTTTTATGTGTTAAAATGTACCTTAAAGAGAGATTTGTCAAGTATTTAATACTCTTATCAAGATGGGAGTTGACAAATATGCTGCTTTATGCAAATATATTTATTACTTGAAATCAATTAACAACACAAAACAATGACAAATATTGTCCAGAAACCCTCACAGGTACTGTATTTAGCATAAGAAAATATGCTCAAATCATAACATGGCAAACTCAAGCCCAACAGGCAACAACAGCTGTCAGTGTGTCAGTGTGCTGACTTGTCTATGACTTGTCCCAAACTGCATGTGATAATTATAAAGTGGGCATGTCTGTAAAGTGGAGACTCGTGGGTACCCAGAGAACCCTTTTTCATACACATATCTTGAGGTCAGAGGTCAAGGGACCCTTTGAAAATGGCCATGCCACTTTTTCCTCGCCAAAATTTAACTTACGTTTGGAGCGTTATTTAACCTCCTTAGTGACAATGACATGGTTGGTACCAATGGATTCCTTAGGTTTTTTTAGTTTCATATGATGCCAGTATCCTCACTCTCGCTTTAAAACTGCTCTCGCTACAACCTAAAAATCGCAAGTTGCATTAATGTGTTATAGAAATTAGTGGCGTTAAAACAAATTTGCGTAAAGGCGTTATTGTCGTGTTAACTTTGACAGCTCAAAAAATTACATTTAGTTTCATTCACAGAGACCTGATGGCTACTTAAATATTCTCTATATGGAATTCAGAGAATATTGTCTCCATGCGGCTCTCAAGACGACGGCTGAGCCGGTGGCTCACAGATAATGGTGCTAACAGCATGAACAGTGCAAAACAACGGCAAAAGTGCTGACAGAGATAACAGTGTTAACCTGAGGGGGAACAGTAGAGTGGGGGGCTATGCTTTCGCGCCGCCGCCGTCCTGACTGATGGCGTTATCAGTGCCGTATGAGAGCAGTGCAGAGCAGAAAGAAAAATTGAAACCACTCTCATCAGTTCGGTTAATATAAAGCTACAGCCAGCAGCTGGTTAGCTTAGCTTAGGTTTGCATAAATGATGGAAGCCTGGCTCCCTCCAAAGGTACCAAAATCTACCTACCAGCCCATCTAAAGCTCACAAAATAACACATTATATCATGTTTCTTTATTCCCTACAAAAACCAAAGAGCTGTGAGCTGGACTATTTCTTGGCTGGGAGCAGTCTCTTCCTGAAGATCCCGCTGGTTTCCTGGCAACCTCACAGTAATGTATCAATTATTAAGCTTCAGGGGTGTTGGTAGGCGGATTTTGTTACCTTTGGACGGAGCCAGGCTAGCTGTTTGACCCTCCTTCTGGTCGTTATGCTAAGCTAAGCTAACAAGCAGTTGGCTGTAGCTTTAGAGCTAATGCACAGACATTAGAGTGGTACTGATGTTCTCATCCAGTTCTCAGTGTGTATTTCCCAAAATGTCAATCTATTGCTTGAAAGCAAGGGTTCTCAAACTTTTTAGGGCCAGGGAACCCTTATAGGGGAGAACATTTTCCAAGGATCCCCTCATAATCATAACAGCAATGAAGCATAATGCTTACTACCATTTGTACTCTTAGATGCCATTGGAACTATTTGTTTTGTAAAACTTTTCAACCTAAATACTTCAGACCTGTTTCATAGGGATAAACAGAAACACATGTCAATTTGAATCATGTTAACACCACTTATATACTTTTAAACAGAGGGTTATATTATTCAAATAACATTTGGACTCAACTTGATAGCATTTATCGCCTACATTTCAAGTAATTGATCTTAAAAACTTTCAGAAGATGAACAGCAGCAAGACAAGACATGTCATAGTCCTAACAAATCCAGATATTTAAACTTATCAGTCTAAAACTGACTTTAAGTAAGTGTTTCAACTTAAAAATAATGAACTTATTGCTGTGTATCACAATCATATCAGAGTTTTCTATTGGCCCAAAGCTAACGTGGGTGGGAGTAATGAACACAATATGCTTGTTTTATTGGTGCAAATGGTCCCCATCTGTAGATATGTGCTTTTCAATGATACGCCACAATTTTATAATTCATAGTGAATTATTTCGCAGACCCCTTGACAGAGTGCCACGGACCCCTGAGGTTCCCCGGACCCCACTTTTAGAACCCTCACTTTAAAGGAAAGGCTTCTACTTTCTGAGTGCCTCAAACACAATAACTACTGTGTGATTTATTTCCTGTAAAAGAACATCATCCCCTGGCAACACAACTGTAACTGTAACTCAGGCATGACAGCTCACTTGTCATCTACTTATGTTGAATATAAATAGGAAAACAATCACAGTGAGCCGCTAAATGTGCCGTGTACAGGACACTCTAATTGGATATGTGATAATTGGACAAGTGAAATTTGTGAACAAATTTTTAATTAAACGTACCCACATTAATTTACTTGAAACCCTGAGCCTTTATTTGCCCGAAGGGGCCATCTACCATTTCAGCATAAACATCACAACTACAATATTTCCTAAATTGCCAACATCCTTCATTTGCATGACATTCATCATCATCATCACAAACAGGGTCACCATCATAATGATACCAACAATAACCACAAAGATTAAAATAGTGATCATCCTCAAAGTTAAATCACGTATCATCATCACCATCATCATCATCATCATTACTACCATTTTTTTGTTTACTTTAGAGATTTCAGACAGCTGGCATCCTGTGGCAATCAGCCTCCGCTCTATGCCTCACACACATACACACTCATATACTAATACCTCTGCAAAGACCTTGCGGTTGGCAAGTGAGGCTGTGTATAGAATAACAGGCTTAACAACTGCTCAAAACAAATATTAAAAATAATGTTGATCTTTTTCCTGTGTCTCCATGCTGAATATTTATTCATAAGTAACCGCAGGCTAGATGTTCTCCCTTGTTCTCACCTTCGGATCGGATAATGAATGCAGCCCACACACACACACACACATTTGTGAATTTGTGGGTGCATCATATGCATCCACAAATCCGCAACATTTACATTCACACCAGTTTAGAATAATGCAGATGATCAACATACCTTTTACCCACACCACTACTGAACTCTACCTGCATAACAAATAGCAATTATTTTAGAACAACTATAAATGCACACACACGTACACATGTGCACTTTACACCTTTGGCATTGTGCACCCAGCCCACATTAAGTGGAGACAAAAGAATCTGGCTTTGCAGTATTTAAATCAGTTATGTGTCTAATTATTCCATATAAAAATAGCCGATATCTAGGGCAAAAGCAACGAGATGGAACATTGTTGTCTGCAGAGGGGAGACCTAGTGGAGCTGGCGAGAGTTCAACACAGCAGAAGACAGGGAGGGAGAGAGAGAGAGAGAGAGATGGGGAGGCAGGGAGGGAGAGTGTGATAAAGGAAGATAGGGAGAGAGTGTGCTTTAGGCTACATAAATATAACATGAACTCTATCCGCCAGTGGCAGGCAAGCAAGCAGCACAATGGGCCGATGTTCAGGAGCGCTTTGTGAGGGTGTGGAGAATAGACTGTGCTACCTCCTCACCTCAGGAATATCAGGCTTTGATACCTGAGAGACCGAGAATGTGTGTGTGTGAACGAAAAGACAAAAGGAGAGAATTTACTAGACACATGCAGTTATTCTGCAAGTTCACGCTGATATGGAGACCCTGCAGTCAACTCTCAGCGGTGTGTGACCCTGACTCTATGCTCAGCAGACTTTGCTTGTAATGGGTTCGCTAAGGATGCTCATTGATTGTCATTGATCCCATTTCACTGTCCTGGCAGCACAGTTGGTTTAATGCATGTATTTAAAACCCCTGATGCCTGATGACTCATTTTTTTTGTACATTTCCCCCTTTGTATGTCCATGCAAACAGTTCTAATTTTTCTCAGGGGCAAAAATTTTTATTTTTGCATATAGTACCTGTATGTTGGTAAGTAATTCTTCAAAAAGCCAGCAACCCATTTTCATTTTTTCATCTAATCATAAAGAGAAATTATTCATTACATTGAATGAAACTGCAAAGTTGGCCAGTCTAGCCTATCCTGACACCTGCTCCACAAGCCTTTTAAAAACCTCTGTATTCTTAAGTGTTGTTCCCTGCTTCCTCTCAATTTAAAATGCCCAATTCAAATTGCACAGCTTTCCTCATCACTGCTAACTCTACTGCTGGCCTGTGGACGGCTGCAGACAGTGTGTGCTACCTCTGTGACTGATGGTGTTCCCAGCTTTTTCTTTTCACCTGTCAGCAATGAGGGTTGAACATGTAGGAGGTTACAAGTTGAGGTATGCTTGAGATGTTAAAGATTTTTTTGGGGCATTTTTGGATTTATTTGACAGATGTCAGTGTATAAATGGGGGGGAGAGAGAGACAGTGAGGGGTATGACATGCAACACAAGGTCCCAAGGCCAGAATGGGACCCTGGACGTTGTGGTTATATAGGATGGAATGTGGCAACTTCTGGTGCTGAGAAATGAAGCCAACGCGGAAGTGACAAAAAATGCAGTTCTTTGAATGGCCACTTGAGGCTGGTTCCAAAAGTGAGTCAATATCCATAGACCCCCATGTTAAAATGCCCAACTTTACAGCAGAAATAAACATGTTTACAGCCTGGTACAAAAAACGGTTTTAGTCTCTATAGCTAATTTCCCCGTTCATGGCAACTGTACAGGGGGTGAATATTTATATAATTCACCCGTTTAAATTATAGCCTATAAAGGCTTAAAGTTAAGGCATAATTGAGGACGTGGCCGCTTTGAGTGACAGGTGGGTGCCGAGTCAGTTTGCTATGGTAATGACGTTATTAAAATATCCCTCCCAACCCGGTTACGTAGATGCAGTAGTTGCTTTCAGTCCAAAATGGTTCCACTGATGATGCAATGAAACTACCAATTGGCTTTCACTTCTTGCCAATATATGTTCTTTGTCTCAGGTCTAATGGAGCTACACAACATCAAAGGATATAAAATAGCTCTTTGAGGTGCATCTGCATTGGAATGATTACTTCAGACCTCCCAATGTTTGGTCTATGAGTTGGATATTTATAGTCCTTTTAAAATGATGAGCCACCCAAAATCTATCTTTTGGGGTATCAAACTCACCCCTTGTAGAAAGGAAAAAAGTTGCAGTTTTGTCATGCTGCATGTCTGTTGCAAACATTCGTAGTTTTACCAAAATATGAATACAGACACTGATTTTGTATGGATTCTTTTTTGCGAGTTTCAATGAAAACAGGGTATTTAGATTTACTTTCACTTTATGTAAGAAATATAATTGCCAGTAAATAGCCCTTTAAAATATATATTATCTTTGTGGAATCCATGAGCATTTGGTAGTTTGTTTTTTACTATTTCTTTTTTTTAAGTTAAAATCTTTTTTAATGTTCTTTTTAAGTTAAGTTTAAGTTTTCTGAAGTTTGAGTTAAGTTTTTTAAAGTTAAATTGAAGTTTGTTTTTTTCTTAAAGTGTTCAAGCTTGGTAACTTCATCAGACATGATGACATATACAGTATACTCGAGTAGATCAAGGGATGTTTTCCTAATGACGCTGTCTCACCAAAGCTAAATTCACAGAATGTACTCATGAAAATACACAAAGTTTTGGCACCTTATTTTCGGTGTCATAATCTCGGTGCTCTCGCATTCCACTTCACTGTAAGCCAGACTGCTGTTAAGGTATGAAATCTTTAAGCCAAATCCCCATTTTTTGGGTCTGTAATTCTACATCTGCCCCCAGTTTACTCCATTGATGTCCTGTCTGTATCAATTCCCACTGCATGTCAGTTGGCCAACTTATTCAGTAGCTGTTACTTGATGTTCTCTTGTTGTGTGTATAAAAAAGCCAAATCCGCGCGGAGATGACAGAGGGTGTAATCGCTAGCTATGTGATTCAACAATACGACTCTTAGAAGCTATTCAGGCTGGGGCCTGTCCTTGACCCTTAAGGAGCTTGTAATGTGGGCTTTTTCCCACTCTTTGTATTTACCGGCAGAAACGGGGAGGGGGGATGGGGGTGGAGGGGGGACCGACCACTGAGCGAGGGCTTTTGCCCCTCCATGCCAGCGGCAGTCACGCTGGGGGAGCTGTGCACGTGCACACACACACACACACACACAGAAATGCACACGCGGGTCTCCTGGCGTGCACTCATTTCATAGGGAGGGAGAGGTGAAGGTTGGAGGGTGAGGGAGAGGGAGAAAGAAGGGGAGGAGGACAAGGGGAGGGCACGGAGACAAGAGCCCCCCACCTTCCTTAACCCGGCGGGGGGTCAATCTTAAAGGCTGCTCTGTCTCTCCATGGGAGGACGGGGTGGGGTGGGGGGGCAGGGAGGCTCAATCTGTGGAGGGCAGTGGTCCTGCTGGTCAGCACAGGGAGCTCCACGTTACCCAGTTATCCATGACAACCAGAGAGAGAGAGAGAGAGGAGAGGGAAAGACAGAGAGACAGACAGAGACAGAGAAAGAGAGAGAGGGGAGGGAGGGGGGGGGGGGGACAACATGGAAAAGCTCAGCTGCGGTCAGAGAGCGCTCAGTTGGAGCAGAGAGTGAAGAACAAAGCACCCAGTGATTTTCATTTTTCCCCTCTTTGTCTGCTTTATATTGTCCACAGACGTGTCCCTCTTTTCTTTACTGGAAATAAAGGAGCTTTGAAGAAGACACACAAACAGACACACACACACACGGACACATGCATGTACACACTGGTGTGGCTAATTGAATTATGTTTATACAGTAAGTCAAACGGTTTATTTTCACTGTGACAGAGAGTGCCCTCCGATGTGAAAACAGAAAAAACCCAAAAATGGTTTCTTCTTGGAGGGGCATTTCCAAAGCACCACATGCAGAAAAGGGCAATGGAGGACAGAGGTATTTTATTATTTTTCATTTAAGGAAATGGCTTAGCAGATTTTAAACATTTAACGGTACATCTCTGCAACACAAAGGTCTATGTTACTGTATGCCTGTGACTGGACAGAAGCAGACACTTCATGTGGTCTCGATGTAAAGTGCGGAAAATGTTCATTTTGCACGGATAGGTTCTGCTCAGCCTAAATGAATAGGCTTAAACTAATCCTGTCAGAAAGTGTCCCGAAGAAATGAATCCACCACAAATGAGTGAAAAACGCTCAAGAAACGGGGAACATTTCTAGTTGAAAAAAATGTCTGAATATTTTTTATGGGGGGAAATTGACCATTACAGGGTGAATCCATGCCTTTGTTTCCTGCAAGCTCATCATTGTTATTCCTGCCTTAAACCTGTCAGCTGTCAGTCACTTGCAAACTCTGATTAGACGGTCAAACTAGGCAGCGCTGATCCAATATGAATCAATATTCTGTTGCTGTAATGCTTATTTCTCACCTCAAATGTTTTCAGAAACATCTTGTAGTGTACTGTTTAGCTGTAAAATGAGAAAGTTTGCTCCGGCTGGTGGGCGTTGCTTGGTATTTCCTAACTGATCTCAACATGGTCACAAACGTTGTCTGTGAAATCTTGCAGATGCCATTAGGAGCACCGGAGGCACATGATTTTCAGATTACCTGTCTCATGCACTACTTTTAGGATATAGTGACGGTTTTATAAAAATAACTTCTTTTTAAACTATATTTGCTCCATTTCTACCTGCTGCTGCTTTAAATCTTTTTGTCTTTTGTTTTTTCTCAATGCCATTCCGCCTGTCTGTCTCTAATATTATACTACCATAAACTTTGAAAAGGGGAAGACCTGCACATCCAAAATTATTTTCAGGTGCTGTACAAAGGATAGATACCAACAATAAAAAGTCAAGACTGTCTGTAACATTGAAGGGCTTTGCATATTAAACACATGAACTGTTTTTGACCAAACTTTTTGTCGACAAGAGGAAAGATGGCTGCTAGCAGATGGAAAGTTAATTTGTTTAAAGATAAATCACAAGTCTGCAGTCTACAAGGTCAAATGTGGGTCGTGAAAATATTGTGATGAGGGAGCAAAAAGATGAGTTCCTCTGTCTACTCATAACCATTCTGCCATTATTTATGTATTCATATTTATTCATTGTATTTTAGTGGTTTTAGTAAACCCGGCTTGGGGCCCTTCTGAGTGGAGTTTGCATGTTCTCCCTGTGTTAGCGTGTGTTTTCTCTGGGTTCTCCGGCTTCCTCCCACAGTCCACAGACATGCAGGTTAGGTTAATTGTTGACTCTAAATTGCCCGTAGGTGTGAATGTGAGTGTGAATGGTTGAGTGTTAGTTTAAAACTATAGTCTACCTCAGCACCTGGGTGACATAATCATCCACTTGTGCTGTTCGACAACCCTCATTTTTGTTTGTCAAACTTACTTTAGGACCTCCCATGTTGAGATGTATTGCACTTGCTCTAAACAGCTCGCTGCTGCTTTGTTGTCGTAAATTTGACTGGTTGACTCCACTTAGCCCCCCACATTATTGTGCCTTTTTATAGTTTCTTTTCACACCAAAATAATGATAAAAATTGGATTTAAAATTCTAAATTTTTCTCCTAATGTTAAAATGCCCCAACACTTTTAAGGGTAGGTGTAATGCATTGCTGGACATGAATGTTTTTAATCTCAGATTTTAGAATAGTGCTGTGAATATTTTCCATTTTCTCAGGTTTTTCAGGCCTCCCTTTGTATTTTAAAAATATTTCCTTCAAGGCACAGACCGACTGTGGAATTTACAGAGTTGTTTGCCTAAAGTTCAAGAAAAGTCCATATTTATAGGATTTGAAATCCTTATGTTAAAAAGCAGCCCTATTATAAATATATATATATATATATTTTTACTAAAGAAGCCCCAATTCCCCATTACCATAAAATAGTATTCATTGCAGTGCATGGGTGAGTGGGCATCTTGCATGAGGGCATGTGGTGGCCTTGGCCTCCATGTTTCCTTTATGGGACCCAGATGGGTTGGATGAGTTGTTTTCCTAAATTTCAAGAAAAGTCCATATTTATAGGATTTGAAATCCTTATGTTAACAGCCACATCCCATTTTTAATCCAAATCCATATTTTCCCTCTGCCTCTCCCTCTGTATTCTCATAGTCCCTGATGTAGTTGCTCCAGTCGGCCACAACTGGGCGCTGTTGCCTAACTCTCCACCTGCTTCCTCTCTCTCTCTCTCTCTCTCTCCGCCAGCCCCCAGCCTGCCTCTCTCTCTCTCTCTCTCTCTCTCTCTCCTCGCCTCTCTCTGCCTCAGCCAACCCGGGCTGTGCCGAGCTGCTCCCTGCGGGATCAGAGCGCTCCCCCGCCGGGACCCTTCTCTCACATCCCCCTGCTGGGACGCGGCTACATTTCCAGCCAAGCACTGCCTGCCTTGGCTTTATTATGTGTGTCTGCGCCGCAGCCCCGCCAGCAGAGGCAGGCAGAGGAGGAGGAGGAGGAGGGAGACTGGTAGCCAGAGTCAGGACAAAGAAAAAGCAGGGAGACAGAGGCTAGCGAAGGGTTATAGACTGCTGGAAATATTAGGCTGCTTATTAACACCGCCGGTAGGGCATTGCGAGATATTAACAAAAAAGAAAGCGTGGGTTGTAGGAGCAGTAGGCTATTCCCCTCGGGGTGGAGAGATGCTGGGGGAAGAGAGCAGTGTCCATGCCACCAGACCACCACCACCACTGACTAGTGTAGGATAGCGGGACAGAGGGAACATCGGTCCGCTTTACTGGAGGAAAGAAACAAAACAAAACAGACTGAAATAGTTTCGATAAACTAAAAAAAAAAAGCCGCGGAGGAGAAGAAGAAGCCACGGTTCATTTTGAGAGCTAATTTCACCAGAACATTCATTCTCCGTCCGTCGCTTCACCTGGACCCGTCACGTAGCAACGCTACTGTAACACCGACACCGCCACCTCGGACCTGAAACCTCGGACTCACCTGCTCAGGTGTTTGTCGCTTCTCCGCTCCGGAGAAAGCAAAACGTGTGCGGCGGTAGGAAGAGAGGGGGGGGGGTAAAGAAACTGTCGTCGTCCGGCGACACGTTGTTAACGGAGAGGAAGGAAGGTGAACACCAACGGCAAGTTGTTACCGTTCAACGCTACAGGTTGCGCGACCGTTGAGGAAGAGAACGCTCCAGAGTGTCGCCGCCTGCGCGAGGCTATAGCCGTTAGTTGTCGCTGGACTAACTAACGGCCGTTTGTTGTCGCGCTGGACTAACGGCTAACGGCCGTTTCCCAGAGAACCAGAGAGACTGAAGCTGCCGCATTGCAACAGGCGAAGAAGAACAAGCAGCAGCAGCGAAGTGGAGGAGGAAACCTTGGCTGTATGGTTACAGCCGAAAACACGGAACGGAACAAAAAAACAATTTGAGAAAATTAAAAGAGCAGTTTGAGGAGCAGAGATGTCTAGACGGAAACAGGCCAAACCGCGCTCCGTTAAAGGTAAGAAACTGTTTATATTTTGTGTAAGCTAGCGATAACCTCATGTTAACAGACACTTCACTCAGGAGGAGGACAACACCACCAAACACCAAAGATTTCATGCCCAACTCTGGTGCTTGTTAGCTAGCTAATTTAATTTGATCTCTCTCCCCCTGAAGGGTTGCAAACAGTCTGCTAGTTTGACAACAATCAGTCTCTCCTAGTGTGTCACTTTTACTGTTTGTGCACTAATTGTTTGTCAACACATTGTTAAAAACAAATATTAAAATGCAAAGGAAGCCTGTAGTTAAATTGTACAGTCTTACTAATTGTTTCCAAATGGTCAAGTTTGTCAGATATGAGCTTTCAGAGAGCTCCAGTTTAATATTTCTCTGTCTGCTGGTCCACTGGGCTAATTGTTTTCAATTAGCTGCCACACTGTCAGAACATGAAGGATGACACACTGGTGGATCGTTTCTGACAGCGTGGGTTGGTGCTTTTGGATCAACTTGTTGTAATTCACTTGGTTAATGGGCACATGTAATCTGGATTATTCCCATGTTTGAGATGTATTTCCACTTGCTCTAAAACAGCTCACTGCTGCTTTGGTTGTAGTAAATTATTTGACTGGCTGACTCCACTTAGCCCCCCACATTATTATGTTTCTTTTCACACCAAAATAATGATCAAAATTGGATTGAAAATTCTAAATTTTTCTCCTAATGTTAAAATGCCCCACACTTTTAAGGGAGGTTTAATGCATTGCTGGATATGCGTGCTTTTAATCTCCAATTTGTTCCAATTTTTTGAATATTGCTGTGAATATTTTTCCATTTTTTCAGGTTTTTCAGGCCTCCCTTCGTACTTTAAAAATATTTCCTTCAAGGCACAGACCTACTGTGGAATTTGCAGATTTGTTTTCCTAAAATTCAAGAAAAGTCCATATTTATAGGATCCGAAATCCTTATGTTAAAAAGCAGCCCCATTATACTTTTTTTTTTTTCTTTTTTTACTGAAGAAGCCCCAATTTTCCCCATTACCATAAAATAGTATTCATTGCAGTGCATGGGTGAGTGGGCATCTTGCATGAGGGCATGTGGTGGCCTTGGCCTCCATGTTTCCTTTATGGGACCCAGATGGGCAATGGGACGGGCTGACCATGTGGTTGCCACCCCCTCCCCCGTTTCCTCAACCATATAGGCTTTCTCTTTCTGGGACTATATCTGGGAAGCAAACAGATTTCTGACAGCGTCTCAAACTGGGTGTTCAGTTTGATTAGAGGCAGGATTTTCTTTGGAGGATTTCAGCCTGTCCTACAGGTTCTGAAGTTAAGCTTGTTTCGTCTCAGGTCAGGCAGGATTCATTTTGTCAACAGTAGGAGATGCTACTTACGTGCCACAGACAAAGTACTGGAAGCGTGTGTTATTGTAGTCGTTTTGGGATATGTTTGTGGTTGTAATATCTATTACTGTGGGCTATATGTGCAGGACGCGTTTTATAAAGTTGTTTTTTCAGTTCAGTCCACAGAACAGGCAAACAGGGCTGTGATTACTGTAAGAGTGATGCGGCAGCCTCCTCAGGAATCTACTGTAAAGCTTGTGTCAGTTTTCAGTTGATACACACAGCCCATCTTCTTATCTAATTTATAATAAAATTTGACTCAACGTGAAAAGAATAAATACTGTTTGCAGTTAATAACAATACTTGATACTTGATAAATTGATATTGTATCCTACAAAGTGGAAAATTGAGGAGCACTAGAGGAGAGAAAAATGATAACTTCGGCATGCATTTTACTTATTTTTTAATTTGTAAAGTATTTTAGAGAAAGGACTAGGATACATATACTGTACTGTAAACTGTATGTGGCCTTGGGTTAGAATCTGATTCATGACTCCCCACTGTTTCCCATCTATCTCTACACTCTTTAGAAAGAACTGTCATTAGAATAGCTACGAAACAAATCTGTAAATATATCGACCGATGCACAATTGTAAAAATGACAACATACCGACATTTGACAACTGTTTTATAGATATAGTTTTGTAGTATAGTGGTGGTGATTTTGCTCAACTAATAGAACCATAAAGTCACCTATAAACTGTGGAGATTTATTTTTCCTTTTTCAGGGTGCATTGGTACTTTTTCAAGCGGTATTTTTCTTTTCTGTTTGTGAAGAAAAAAAGAAATACATTGCTGCACTGAATGGAGACCATGGCTTTTTTTTTTTTTTTTTTAAACTAAATAAGGGCATGCATTTGATTAATCTTTTACCTTTATAAATGTCAAATGATAAAATGCTGATTGAACAAACTAAAACAATCAATTTTCTAATTCTACGTAATGGTGAAAAATAATCAAATCCTCACAATATTCAACCTGTAACCAATGAGTGTTTGATAAATTACAAAAAATCTAGATCGATTATTGGTCTGTAAATCGATTAATCAATTATAAATCAGGTATTGTTTCTGCGTTTGCTTAGTGGTATTATATGAATATCTAGTTGATTTCCACTTAATCAGTATGTGTAAGATGTGGTTTGAATGTGGTTGTTATTGCCCCCTGCTGTAGCGTTGTTGATGCTCGGTGCAGTTTGTCAGTGAACAAATCAGTTGCTGTGGACCAGTGACTCTGTCCACTGCTGCTCTGTCATTGCTCTGTCAGTGTGTGTGTGTGTGTGTGTGTGTGTGTGTGTGTGTGTGTGTGTGTGTGTGTGTGTTTGTGTGTGTGTGTGTGTGTGTGTGTGTGTGTGTGTGTGTGTGTGCGTGCATGCTTATGCTTGCAACATCTACATTCTTGTATTTGTGTTTGCATGCATCATGGACATGCACGCCTAGTGTGTCTCCGCGTGAGTGTGTGTGTCACTAAGGCAGCCTGGTCTCAGCAGCCTGGATAACGAGAGCTTAGCTTTAGTCAGGCAGCCAAGCGAAGCAGAGCGAGGCAAAGCTGAGGCGGACGACCACCGCTCTGTGTGTGTGTGTGTGTGTGTGTGTGTGTGTGTGTGTGTGTGTGTGTGTGCAGTAAAGGTAACACAGCCCTTGTAGTCTAGCTTGCATAAGCACCATGTGTTTTGTGTATGTGTACTCATGCATCTGTGTGTGTACATGCTATCTCCCCTCCACACCTTGCCCCACTGACAGCTTGGCAAGACCTGGCATTGGGGGAAGATGGAGAGAGGGATGGAGGAGAGAGCGATAGAGATGGAGGAGAGGAAGGGGGTTGAAGGGTAAAGGGGAGAGAGAGGAGAGGTGTTTGGGGGGCAGCACAGTGGCACACAGCAGGTGAGTGGGCAGGGGGGGAGGGAGCGATGGAGGCCAGGACGAGGTGAGCATCGCCGGGGGATTATCTGTGTTTTCATGTTCTTCTGTCATTCACCTGCTCACCCAACTCTGACTGGCTGGCTGGCTTACGGACTTACTGGCCAGCCAGGCATGCCAAAACAATAACAAAGAAGCACAAAGTCCCACCTCCGCCATATCCTGCTTTAGATTTGCACTGAGTGGCCCTGATATATATATAGTATATATAAAAACATGAAGCATTCGAATACTGATTTGGAGGTCAATTACCATGGCAACGGTTGATGCTTCGAAGCATTCGGGTCAGCCCTAGTTATACATTTACTCACACTGTGTCTCTTGAGCTCCGATAACTGATACCAGTTTCGGAAATGCCTTTGATACAGCCTAAAGTGCTGAATTGGGTAGCGGTGAGTGGGTGAGTCTATGCACCCATCTGTTATCACATTATCATATAATTTATCAGCTCATATACGCTACACAGGAACAACAACAACAACCCACATCCTGCCCAATCGATACTGCACATGTGAAACTCTCAACAGAGATGAGAAAAAAACGAGATGGCTCACTCGTTAGCTACTTCCATCATCAGCTCTGGAAAAAACGGATCACTGCGTCCAAAATCCACGATGGAAGTAGCTAAATAGTGAACCATCTTGCTTCTTTCTCATCTCTGTTGAGAGTTGCACATGCGCAGTACCGATCGGGCAGGTGCTAGTGGAGAGTATAACCAGAGTGTTAGCCAGAGCTAGGAAGATGTCAGCAATTTGGCAATATTTTACACTGGAAAATCCCACCAGTAAAACACGGACATGTACAAGGCTTTAGTCAAAGGCTTTTTCAGTTATGACTGACTGTCAAACAAGATGATAAAAGATAGTTCTATGGCATTCATTCTCTGTATTTATTTGTTCATGTTTCGCAATGGGTTTAACCTGAGCCAGGCCATACAACAATGATAGCAATCATATCACATCCATACAGGGTTTGTAGTATACAGTTGGTAGTGAATCATTAGGGCTGGGTATCGTTTTTAAAATTACGATTCCAGTACCAATACCAGTACCATTAAAATGATACCGATACCAATAGAGCACTTCATTCGATACCCATCATGTGAATGGAAGCTGTGTGTGTGTGTGTGTCCCACCGGCTAGCTCATGGAGCTGTTCGTTCCCTCCGCTCTCCAGCTCAAAGCCATTCCAGGCTGCTCCACTCAAATCGCTCACCGCTCGCTCCAAAAAAGAGACAAGCTGCATTGTATTTTAATCAGGGCTGTAGGCTACCCAATGTCATTTTTTTTGTTTACAGTCAAAGCTTCTATTGAGGTTTTTGGATGAAGCTTTGAATGTCTTTCATCATATTTTATGACTAACCCTAGAACAAAATTATCAATTTGAATAAAATGATTTATCGGATTTAAATGAGCCATTTTTTTATTTTAATTTTATTAAATCAACATTCTTTACGTAAGTTTGTTCCTTTGATACATTATGGGTCGGGCTCGCTGGGCATGCTTCAAACTCATGGTTTGAGCAGTACCGGAGTGAAATTGGAGCGAGATGGAGCGGGAGATAAAGCGACGCTCAATTTAAAAAAATAAAAAATAAATCCTCACCTGCACTCCATCCAAAATCCTCACGCTCCCCACTCGCGCTCCACTCCGCTCATACGCTTTGATGAATAGTCTTTTTTTTTCAAGATCTGGACAGAAAAAGGCTCGATTTCAGGTATCGTTTGATTGGAGAAGTTTTGATACTGCTTGGTACTGGGTTATTTCAGTCGATACTTTAAAGGCGTCAAGTGCTGATACCAGCCTTAGTACTCGGTATTGGCCAATACGCAAGTCAAGGTATCGGAATCGGTATGGGGAAGGAAAAAATGGTATCACAACATCTCTAATTTTTTTTCCTCTTTGTGTGCACTCTGTAAAATCTGCATGTGCAATACCGTACAGCTGCCATTTGGATTGTATTTTTCATTTACATGCAACGTAATTTTAGTAAAATATTTCAATGCATTGTATTCGAAATTGTACTGCATTATTAAGTTGTGTTCTATGATATACCAATCTCTTGCCATAACAAACAGCAGTGTTTCACCACTTCAAGTTCCTCTGATGGATTTCCTTGACCAGTCTAGCCTTTACAGTGATTAGGCCTTGTTAACAGTGGGGGGACTTGACTAATTGCAGTCTGTTAATTGAACACGGACTAATGGCGCGATGATGGGCCATGAAACTGGCTGATGGGGTGAGAGAAAAAGGAGGGGTGAGCAGGAGGAAGAAACGAGAGAGCACGGCTTCTCTCTTATCAAAATATTATTTCAATGGATTAATCCGTTTTTAATGTGTGTCTTTAGCGAGGCGAGGCAGCGAAAATCTCCTTCTCTGTCTGCTCCGGCAGCCTCGCTATCCTATCTCTCCCTCTCTCTCTCCCAGCTCTTAGCCCCTCGAGTCTCTCATGCATTATGTAGTGATGATTATTACTTAATTACACATTAATAAATCCGCTTCATTTGCAGGACATTAAACAGGAGTTGAGCGCATATGACAGGGAGATGGAGGAGAGCAGGGAAGATTGGAGAGGGGGGAAAGGAGGGAGCACTTACTTTCTAGCATTTATTTGGTTTGTTTAGAGTGTTGTTTAGAGTCACTGGAGCCAAATGAGCCCTTTGACCGAGAGGGAGTGAGGGGGAGGTTTGGTTCGCTGTCGGTGTGTGTTGAGCCGAGCTCTTCCGGGCTAATGGCATCATTTCCACTCAATCTCCTCCTTTCTCTGTCTCTTGCTCTCTCTCTCTCTCTTTACATCCCTTACTATTTTCTTTGGCTCCACCACCTTCCACCAGTTTGTGTACGTTTTTTTTTTCCAGTAAACAGATTTTCAATTGAATTATTGACAACTTTTTGTCTGTATTCAGCTGACTGACATGCCATCGATACTGTAGCTGCTGTTTGTACTGGTCTTCGGTACAGTGACATGTTGTGTGTAGAGCTCAGTGTTCACCGTTGATGCTGCTTGACCTCTGACCAAACTGTGTCCGTGGCTCTGATAATCAAAAACAGTCAATTACCAAAAGTTGGCACCAAATGCTTGTCCAGGTAGTTATTTACCTGAACGATATTACCCGATTTAAATAATTCTGAAGTTAATATGACACTGTATTGTATTTGTTGCGTAATACACTTTATTAGGCATTATCATTCTTGTACAACTTTTTGTGTTAAAACAACATTGAACAGTGATGGATTTGGTAAGTTCGACTTAGTTTTTCCATGAACAACATTGGGAACAACAAAGAGTTTGAAGAATTTGAAATGGTACCCCATCCAACTTGTTTGTGTGAAGTTTGTTGTTGCGGTCAGACTGTTGGCACTGTTGCTGGGAAATTAAGTGTCTCTACACTGGGGCTGCAACTAAAGATTATTATTATTTTTTTTTTTAAAGTTATTTTTTTGGGGGCATTTTCCATTTTTATTGACAGGACAGTGGATAGAGTCTTGAAAGGGGGGAGAGAGAGAGCGGATGCGGAAAGGGCCACAGGCCGGATTCGAGCCCGGGCCGCCGCGGTCAGGACCAAGCCTTAATACATGGACGCCCGCTCTACCAACTGAGCTAACCCAGGCGCCCCTAAAGATTATTTTCATTATAAATCAATCTTCCAATTACTTTCTTTTATAATCGATTCATTGTTTGGCCTATAAAACTTCAAATAAAAATATCCATCACAGTTTTCCAGAGCCCAGGGTAACATCTTCAAATTGCTTGCAAAGATACTCAATTTATTATAATGTAAGATGAGGAAAAGCAGCATTTTTTAGCGCCAAAAATGACTTAAATGATTAATTGTTTATGAAAGTAGTTGCAGATTCTTTTGATCGACTAATCAAATAATGGACTAATCGTTTCAGCTGTAGTCTACACTATCTTACTTTTTAAACACTGGTTACGGCTGCATGATAATTCATGTAAGTATGTGATTTAAATGTAATAAGAGACTCTGGGATATAATTATTCATTGCCTGGAGTTAAAGTTATTGTCAATTAACTGCTCAAGACTTTAAAATTAACAACCGCCAACCCGCCAAATGTGGGTAAAAATTAATTGTGGTGGGAAATGTCATCAAATTACAAGCCAATTTGGTGGTTGCTGAACCTAATTATGATACTCCTACAACGGCAAAATAAAACTGTCGTGTGCAAACGGGAGGTCATGTGTGCAAGGACAGTGACAGCTTGTTCAAGTACACTTATTATTTTTGTTCATATATGAACTGTTGAATATAGTATCATCCACGTATTTGACAGCAGCATCAAGAGACTGTATGTTGTCTTTTAGTACAGTACAGTTAATCTCTCATTTCTCTTCCCCTTTCTCACTGTCCTGTCTATTTTTCTTCCTCTCTCTCTCTCCATCTGGCTTTGCCATTAGAGTAATTTAATGTCACCCTTTGGCAGAGCATAGAGACTTTCATAGGGCGACTGGCTCTTATAAAACTCAGAGACCCTACACATGTGGTTTGGATTACTTGAAGACAACATTATGTTATTTTGCAGGTACATCTTAGTGTATAGGGGTTGGAAGCAACGTAAATGCCCTTTTACTTTTATTAACAACAAAAATTTGACAGCTTATCTAGTTTGTTTTTGTTTGCGCAGCTACACATGGCGTTAGCAATGGTGCAATCAGTGTGCGTGCAGCCACATCGAGTAACTCCTGTATAAAAGCTTGTATTGGCTTTGCATTACAGCCTGCTGAAGCATTAAATGGCTTTCTGAGAGCTTTGTTTGAAATTCCATTGACTTCTCAGCAGGAGGTGGATTTGAGTTTTTGGTATTTTTTTTTTAATGGGACAAAACAAGCTAACCATGCATTGAATGTAATTGGACTCATGTTGATCTGCACTCAATTAGAACCAAATTAGTACACAATTGAACACTCAGAGTACAACAGAACTAGTAGGTCATTTTCATGGAAGACATTCTTTGACATGTCACAGTAGGACAAGCACAGTTCTAAATAACATTAACGGTGTCTGAATGACATTTAGCTGCTTCGGCTTCAGGGTCCTGGATTTGTGCACGTTTGCTCGCTGTCACTGTCACGGGACACTTGAACAGAATTGAGCCATTATTAGTTACACCTGTACTTTTCTTAAGGGTGGCCCACACTAAAAGATTTTTCAAATCTTAACAGCTATTGAAAATGTGAGAGACCCCACACATAACGACATGTTTAATTTAACAGTTTTGTTCCTATAGTGTGTGATGAGCAACGATTTGGCCAAAACAGCACACCACACGCTAACAGATTCCATTCATGAACAAAAAACTGAAATCTCACAAAATCTCTTGCGATCAAACTTTGGACTTTAGTGTAAACAAACATGGCGGACAACGAATAGGAAGACTTAGCGATGTTAGTTTTTGCACTACTGTTTACTGAAAAGTCACGAAGGATGGATGGATGAAGTCATGGAGTCATGTTATATAAACACTTGCGTCGTTGACTCAAATTAACAAGTTGGATCTCCATTTCTGAGGTCCGTCTTACTACTACTTTACTTTACTACTTCCCGCTTCAGTCAGCTTGATTCTCAATTGGCTATATTGTTCTTTCCCACGTGACTGTGTCATTGGCTGTCCACGGGGTTCCCCAAACACACAACAATCTCAAATATTGAACGATTTCAAATCATTGCGGCCATGATGGACTTCCGAAAATTTTATACTCTGGAAATCTGACAAGAACATCAGGTAAAGAAGTTGTTTAAGTGCGGATAAGTGCTTTGATGGTTAATGGTTTGGACTTGATCATTACCATTCCTTCATCAGCGTTGAGCAGTGAAAATTAGGTTTTGTCTGAAATAATGGATGGGAGAAGGTCATATCATCTGGTAGGCTTGGTTAGGTTTTTATTGTATGGTGTGTGTGTGTGTGAACTCATCTGTGTGTCCAGAAAGGGTGAAGTCCCTCAATGAGGTGTGTGTATGCCAGCGACAACTCCTTATCAGCGGCCAGCCTGGTGGGGTTGTGTATGGTATGTGTGTGTGAGTGTGTGAGAACAGGGCGTCATGGGCCAGGACTGTGCCATTGTAGCGGCTTAGCTAGCCTCGTTTATCAGCTGCAAACTCACTGGACCTTAACACACACCCACCCCTCTGGAGACACACACACACACACACACACACACACACACACACACACACACACACACACACACACACACACACACACACACAGTGTAGCTGAGCTCTGTGCATGCCCATGCCCTCAGCTTTTAAGAAGAGAAAGATGATGCTGGTGTGACTATACACATGCGCGCGCGCACACACACACACACACACACACACACACACACACACACACGCACACACGCACACTTAGTCAATCCAGACTTAGCTTGCCAAGCCCGTATCCCCCCACCACTAGATAGTCTCTGAGGACGTGGGCCCTTCTAAGTTTCCTACAAGGCTGAGAGTGTGTGCATGTGTGTGTAAGCATCTCTTACAGTCTTTTACTAAGAGATTATGATTGTGTCTTTGTTCCACACTGACTATTTGCCTGCAGTGTATTTGTCTCTGTTTGGGGTGTTTGGTTAGGTCTTATGTCCTGTGGTGTCTGTTTTAATTGAAGCTTATTAGATAACTAACTAGTGTAGCAACAGTTTTTTTAACCATTCATTTAGTCTTGCATGTGGAATATGATAATGCTCATTACAAGTTACCATAGCACAGAATGATGTCGTATAATTACTGACATGGGATGAGCAACAGTTCAAAACCTCCAAAAGGATTTGATTTATAGCAACAAAGGAAAGCAAATTGTTGCTTTTGAAAGTGTAGCTAGCGATTGTTGATATTTTTACATAATACATGAAATATACAATCATTATTATGGAGTAATTGTTCTAGGGCAATCTGAACCTTTTGTCGTTATTATTGTTAGTTATTTCTTTAATATTTATTAGGGCTGTTCAAATTATTGCCATAATAATGCGTTAATACAAATTTGTGATAATGCCACTCATTTCTTTAACGCATTAACGCAGCTTGGGATTTTTAGGTCGTAGTGGGCTCAGTGAAGATACTGGTATCATATGAAACTAAAAAACCTAAGGAAACCATTGGTACCAACCACGTTATGCTAGCTTGTCGGGAAGGAGGCTAAATCACACACCAAATTTACACTAAATTTTGTGAGGAAAAACTGGCATGGTCATTTTCAAAGGGGTCCCTTGACCTCAAGATATGTTAATGAAAATGGGTTCTATGGGAACCCATATGTCCTTTACAGACATGCCCACTTTATGATAATCACATGCAGTTTGGGGCAAGTCATAGTCAAGTCAGCACACTGACACAATGACAGCTGTTGTTGCCTGTTGGGCTTGAGTTTGCCATGTTATGATTTGAGCACATTTTTTTATGCTAAATGAAGTACCTGTGAGGGTTTCTGGACAATATTTGTCATTATTTTGTGTTGTTGACAAATCTCCTCTTAAGTTACATTTTTTAACAGATAAAAAAATGTGTGATTCATTTTGGATTAATCACTATTAACTATGGACAGTCGTGTGATTAATCACAATTAAATATTTTAATCGATTGACATCCCTAATAATTAATCATTATTGTTGATTAATTGTTCTAGGGCAGTCTGAACCTTTTGTCTTTATTATTTTTAGTTATGTGAATATGGCCAGCAGGCATTCATATCTATGATAAATGATGTGGAACTGGTATGGGAAAAGGAATAATAGCTTATTATTTTGGACATAATTATAGTCATTCCTTGCCTCATTCAGCCCCTTCTCCCCCACTTCACTCCTTCCCTCTCCTGCAACCTCATGCATTTCACCCCTCCACTCCTACTTTGCCTTCTACATCCCTCGCTCCCTTCCTCTAATAATCCCTCCCCCCTTCCTTTCCCTTCCTATTCTGTACATTAAACATTAGTGGTGGGGCAATTAGCAGTGCCCCTCTGCACACCTGGCTGATGCATAATATATTTATTGGACTACCCTCCCTCTCTGTCTCTGACACACATGCACACACATACTGCTGTTGATGAAAGGGTGACTTTGGGGAAATGGTAAATCTGTGTGTGTGTGAATGTGTGTGTGTGTAGGCTATGAGGACTTATAGAGCTTTATGCCCCCTGGTCTGACCCCATATAACCTCCTCAGTTTGAGCTTCAGGCCAAGTCAAAAGTCACTGGCGTAGTTGGGTTTTCAGACAAATCACTTATTCTTTCAGATTCTTTTTTTGAGTCAGGTATCCAATTCTTTTTTTTCCCCGAAGCAACTTTATTTTGCAAAGCTAGCCTTGTTTATGCAGGACAACTAGGAAGACTTTTTTCCTGTCTGTCCCATCTTGATAGCAACGTGGTTGCATGTCAACCCAGGCGACATGAAAAAATGTTGGCATTGTACGTTTCTGCAAACCACGGGA